>NC_036462.1:9259386-9562416 GCF_002775205.1 Xiphophorus maculatus | reverse complement strand
TACCAAGATACTAAGCTTTGAACAACTGTCCAAAACTTAGTATGGTATCTTTTTTCTGTTTTAGATCACTCCAAAATAAAACTTTGATTTTATTTTGCAGTGATTACCCGGCAATTTGTCACTTAATGAGATGCAAACATTTTTTTTTTTTTTTGAAAAGGCTACTGGACTACCAGTTTTATCATTTACTGTTGCAGAATCATAAGCCCCTGCCCTCTATTGCTGAAGACCGTTCCACTGCTGAAGACCGTTCCACATTAAAGACTCCCCACTGGCTCATCTCACCTTACTAGTGCTCATTTCCACAGCAAAATGGAAACCTGAGGTAAAGTCTTTTTAAAATAAATTTAAGCAGTTACTAAACATAGTAACATTCAAAAATATTTTTAGAAGCATCCATAGACTATTGTTTTTTTTCCTCTTTACATAATTTCAGAAATATAACTGTTGATGCATTTACTGCATTCTTTATATATCAGTTATGATTATGCAGTTTAATTATTGTCAATTTGAAATAACCTTCAGTATAATATTCTTTTATAAATGAATTTATATTATTTTATTTTTGTATTTTAGATTTTTTTTGCTGTAATTCCTAATTTGATATACATTTTAAATTCTTTTGAAAACTTCAAATGTTGCACTCATGAACCAATTTATAGTCCTTTATTTTAATTCTTTTATATTGTGAATATGACTAAATTCTTCCTTTTGTAAAACATCTGATATTTGCTGTTTATTTCTTTTTTCTCTTACATGTAATATGCAACAATATTAAAAACATTTTGTTACCCTGCTTGATTTCATTCTATATTACAAACTACTCTTATTGCTCCGTGTAACTCCATGTTAAGTACTAGGGGAGTTGCATACTGTTAGGCGATATAGTAGCTGCAGCTATACATTAAGCATGATTAGTTGCAAATAATATTTAATATATTACATTGTGCATAAGAAAAGAGAATAATTACCTGTCGGTAATTAGTAAGATTAACATTTAAATGTGCATCTATTATAAGGTTGTGTTTAGGTATGTTCTTTATAGATGTTAAATGATATAAAGGATAAATTAAACAGGCGTAGGATTTAACAAGGATTAGTTTTTTTTTCTCTTCCCCTTTGAACTTAAAAATATCAGTTGTGTTTAGGTTCAAGTTTTCATAATGCCCAATCTGAATTATAAAGCTTTACACGCATGGTTCTTTGTCACAAGGTTTAATTTATTTATCTGTGCATTAATATTAATAGAAACTATATTCTTATAATAAATAAGCTACATCGTCCCTGGTCCCATTCATATTACATCCATTTCATAAAGAAATCATGAAATACACTTAAAGTGAGAAAGAAATTAGCAAGATTCCACGTTCTTTCACTGTATGTAAATGAATTAACAAATAGAAAAATGTAAATCAGAGTTCTGATTTTATTAGATTTAACCTAGACTAGTGATAAAGATTATTTTACATTTGGTTAGGGGTAGTTTTACATCACTACCATATTTTAAATTATAATTTTGAAACAGCAGTTACATGCTTCCCTGTCCGTTTTGTTTTCTTATCCTGAAATGACCAATATTGTAGTTGGTTTCAATTTAGTATATGGCAACTAATGGTTTTATGCATGAAAATATCAAATTGTATCTACAATAGTTAAATAAAACAGACAAAGAAACAAATGGAGCTTGCTCCAAATTTGGTTGGGGATTTTGATATAAAAATTTATATACTTTGTAAATAAATAGAAATAATCCTAATATTTGAATTTGGTATTATTAAATTCAAATTATTGAATAGTTTTTGCACCGCTTATGTTTTTTTGTATTTTTTCAATATTTTACAGCTTGTTTAAAATGAATGCCATAATTAAACAACCTTGTGGGCTTTCAATTGTTCTTTGTCTAGAGTGGAAAAAATAGTTGAAATGTGGTAAATAAATCAACTACTGGCCACATTTTCTGTTTTTCGTAACAGATCTTATTTTTTATTGAGGAGAGTCAATTTGGGCTTTCCATTTTAGAAAATAAAACAATGACAATATTACAAATAATGAAATTGTTACATCATTCACAGGGTTACAGTCAATATACATTTATACAGAAATACAGGATCTCCCACATCAGTCACAGTGGTCTGAACCGGCACTGGTCTATTATGTGGGCATTAACAGATCAGTGGAACAGGGATATCCCCCTGACTGCAATAATCAGGAGCCAGAGTGGTATTTGGTGGAGGGGCTAGACGTTGGGGGCAGCAACTGAGGGGAACACACAGTCACACAGGAGAGCACATGTGCCAGGACGCTGTAATGGTACAAATGTTTGTTCAACAGGGAAAAATACACAGGCTTACTCTTAGCAGCAGCCAGTATTTGTCCATCAGCAGCTTGCTCAAGTCTCCAAAACACTGGAGATTTGCCTGCTGCAGAATTCACAAACTAAATGGGCTTGAAAATGTCAGTCTAAGAACATTTGAAACACGTCAGTAGAGGGCGCCATGCTGCTTCCCGCTGCAGCTGTTAAGCTACACAACATGACGCTGACTTCTTTATAACATGGATCGGCTCGATGTTTATCATGTAACTGTAACACTCAGACGTTACCCTTTTCCTCCGTCCTTTAAAAAATGGCACACTGTAAAGGGAAGGCTGAGTAGTTCTGCTTTGCATCGCAGATATAAAGATTGTTTTGCTACAAAAAATGTAGTTCGAAAATGTGGAAAGCGATCATTGATGTCACAGCCAAAAAGCATTAAAAAAAAAAAAAAAACAGTAAAAACTTTTTGAATGAGTGCAGCAGGAGATTATGTATGTAAATTAAACAATGTGCACAATTATCTTTTTTAAATATATATATATTTACAAATAACCAACTGTCTGAGTAATCATAAAATAATAAAAATATCCAACTACATCTCTTAATTTTGATATCCATTGCCGTTTGAGGGAATAATGTTGCTTACATCAAAAATTCTGTCTCATTTCAGAGGAAATAAAAAATGATTACAGTGAAAATTCCTTCAGAAATATTCTTGCTATAAATGTGTCACAGATGAATCAGAAGCCTCATTTTTTTATACATTTTAACAATCCATATTCAGTTGCTTAAATTAAACATAAGGGACCCACTGTTCAATGTGCTCCCTAAACTGCAACAATGTAGAGTTGCAAGAATTAGATTACTTTTTAAAATTCTATAATGCAAATTAATTTCTTCTAATTTCATAATGCAAATCTGAAATTTCAAATGCAAAACCAGCAAAAACACTTGCCTTGCAAAAAAAAAAAAAAGAATAGACAGTAAGCAGAAGGGATTACCCACACCCTCTTTAAGGTAGTTCCTTAAAGGAAATGTCAAGAATAATTGCTTGATTAATAACTCAAAGTCTTGGCAGCATCCACAGACAAGCCTCTGAATGAGCTATAATGGGGCTGGAGTAAAGAAATACTGTACCTTGCCAGCCTTTCGCATACTGCAAATTAATTTCTTGCACATTAAGTGCTTTTCCTGATGACGGAATATTTCCCGTACTGTGAGAATACATGCTACATTTTAAAACAAAACTGATGAGTTGGTACATGCTGCGAAATAAAAAATAGAAGTGGGAAAAGGTCAGAAAAAACACTAAGTTTTGGTGGCATCTAGGTCACAGTACTGCCTCTCACTTTGCTTCCCCGTTTTCTGTGGCTCACGATTCTCCCCCTCTACTTTTACAAAGCGTTTTATGAAAAATTCCAGGGCAATATTTGCTATTATGTATCCTGCTGCAGAGGCAAAGAAAAAAAAATCAATCCCTCTCTGCTTTAAAGTCGGTGGACAGCTGGGGGTAAAGTAAGATAGGATGACAGTGGTGGAGTAACTGAGGTTTCTCTCTTTTTTTTTTCAAAGAGAGTGTTTAGTGCCAAAGCTGCCTGTAGTGGGAACATGAAAACTCAGGTCAGCGTCTAAAGGTTTGGTTCAAGTAAACATGAGAAGCATTGTCCAGCCTGGAGGAATCTCAGTGGCACATACCATTAGGACAAGACAAGACACAACTGCTACGCTGTTGAATGTTAATATGCCTGCTGCCGCTGATGCGTTTTAAACACGCCAAGACTGAACCAGACAACTGGCCAAAGCCGACTAAGAGTAGATCAGAAGGAGCCGTTTGACAGGTGGTCGACAGGCATGTGTGTTATCAGGAGGACAGAGAGAAGAAATCGGTGCCTGGGCAGAGAAGCTGTGATCGGGGTGCAGCCGCCCCACTGTGACCAGACACATCTGACCGATGGCTCACAGCTGGACACCCATGTCTGTCTGTCAGCTCTCAGGGCAGAGCCTGGCAGGAGCTCGGCACTACTGCTTATCATTTATTGGTTGTGTGCATAAACCCATGTCTGATTTACCATCTCTGAAGAGTCACGGGGTTTCCTTGAACTCCATCTCCCCCTTTACAAAACTTACAACAGGTTAACAGCAACAACACAAACCAGGACTGGCAGTTCTGTATTCATGTAACAATTAGTCCTCATAAAATAATATACAATGAATGCATACATGTGAAGAACAGAAGCTTTTACAAGGTAAAGCTTTATCTACATGGTTTTGTGCATGATTTGTCCTTCAAAAATAAATGGAAAGCAATGGAGGAAGATCCCGAGAGTTGCTAACAAAAAATAAACTCAAACTCATGGGAACAATAGAAATTCAAAAATAGTCATACCAGAATTGCAACAATGTAGCACACATTTTAGTTTTTATTCAACAAATGTATGACTGTGACATGACTGTGAATGTAAAACAACTGTGTGGTATCAAAACTTTAATCATTGAAGCATACACATCCTTTTATTTTTTAACAGGAAAACTGGAAGAATACTGAATATAGTACTAGACTAATCGCTGCAAATCAAAGCACTGTGAAATTAACCACTCACTCAGCATGCTATCAAACACAAGATTCGACACTGTTAGAAGCTACCTTTTTCTTTGTGTGTGTGACATGTGAGTGCAACATGTGCAAGTACGCACAGACGGCACTTCAGATAAACACCCTGATGGAGGATGCTGTAACTGGATTATTTTGTCTTTATGTAGAGTCTGATGTAAACAGTAGAACCTGTTTTTTGTTTTTTTTAAAAATCATTTTCTAAGAATCTCTGCTGGAAGTCAGTTTTGCTAGTTTTTGCACAAGCTTAAACGATGCAGCTAGAGGCAACAACTACTTAAATCCTCCCTGTAGTACCTGTAGTCGTTTCTTCAGCTCTTGAACTAATCGCCTAGAATAACTATCTCTGAGTCATCATGTTATGGCAGGTCAAGTGCATCTGATATGTACAGCACAGGATCATGACTAGACTGTGAAGGGGAAGAGTTCTATTTGGCAGACTGTGAATATTTCACTGTGAAAAAAATAAACTAGTCTTTAGTTAGAGGAAGCATGGTAAGAGGGATTCTTCAATACAAAATATCAACATTAAAAATTTCTCTCAGTGAGAGAAAAGTTTTTCCCATTTTCTGTCGAGCTGATTTCACTGCAAGACTTGTCCATTTCACTGATTGTGGTTTTAACATCAGTCTATGCCACAAGTTGTCCATTTCATGGTTTGCATTTCTTTTCTTTTTTTTCATTTTTTATTTACCTGTGGTACCAGTTGGGGGTGCATGTCAAGTTCCCCTTTGTCCTCCAAAAGGCCACAGAGAAGAACACTGCGCTTCCACATGCGGTCCACAATTTAAAACAAAAGACAATTTCCACACTTTGTTGAAGATCCTTTCCTCAACTCTTCCTTTGTTTCTTTTGTTGCCCTTTTAAAGGGTAGCTTTCCTACTCAGTTCTCTAGTGTACAACCTCATATCATCTATAAATTTAGATAAACTCCTTTCCATATCAGTATTTTTTTCTTTTCTTTAAAAAAAATCTTTACAAAATTAGAAGAATTAACAAAAAAAAGGGGGGTAATAAATGTTGAAACAAATCAAATTGGTGGAAGATTGAAAACTGATTTGCTGGTCACTTCTAACCTCCCGTGTTTCTGGCTCTAATGGTGGGCTTGGCTGTGGGCCTCCTGGATTCTTCAGCACTTTGACTTGCAGCATCACAGCTCTCCACAACTTATCCCAAGCATGGAGTGAGAGCCAGGAAGGAGGGAGAGGAGGAGGAGAGAGGGAACAGGAGAGGGGAACGTGGGGCTTGATAGCAGCCTGGTGGGAAGACCAGACACAATGCCACACAGGAAAAAAGAAAATCCACTCCATTCTCCACGTCCAGAGCCCTGTCTCCCAACACCTTTTGCCCCCGTCTCCTCCTCTCAGGAGGGTCAAACCTCCACTGACTGAATCTGGTTCATCTGTGCACGCATCATCTGGACGCTATTCAGGATCTTCTTTTGATGGCCTGCTAAAGTCACACCAATCCTCAAGATGTCACTGTGAAGCACAAAAACAGATGTCAGCATAATGTTACCACTGGCTATATACAATATTTTATAACCCACCTACATATTATTGATGCATGTACATAAAACAAAAATGTTGAATGCTTCAAAAAGCAATACATATTCAATACAACAGTAGTCTGCTGGGTAAAATCAGATGAGAAACAAGAGAGCAGCAGTAAAAGACCAAGTTTTAAAAGAGTTTCCTGCGTCTATTTATCTATGCATATATATATATATATATATATATATATATATATATATATATATATATATATATATATATATATATATATATATATATATATATATATATATATATTTGTAGGGGTGTGCGTGCATGTGTGTGTGTGTTATTTAGCTAAATACACCTTTGGATTATGGATCTACAGAAAAAGAAAGTCTTTACAATTATCGTAATCGTGAACAATTTGTTAGAACTAATGGACATCTGAGAATGATAATATAAAATCTGAGATTCCACAAGACTTTGTTTTGAAACCACTATTTTTTGATCTATTAAAAATATGTTTTCTGCTACTTTAGTTTTTTTCTCTCCTGTAACAATTAGATTTTCTCTTCATAGAAATGTTTCATAACAATGGCTAAATACTGTGCTGATCTTAAAAATATTTTCCATTGGTTCAGTCTGAATTTGTTATCTCCAAAAGTACACACTTATTGTAACCTTTCTTCCATCTTAACAGTACATGTTTCTTTTTTTGTTGTCCATTGGTTTGCTATGAGTCTGTTGTGACATGCTGTAAAAATTATTATATTCAATTGACAGAAGTTTTCACTGATTTGTTGGTGTATCACAATTTTATGGAGCAAAAGTAATCCTTAGATTGACATACATACATGTTTTTCTACTACAGTTTACTCTATTTAAAGACCTTTCACTATATAAAAGTGGCGGCAATGCAAACATTATTTAGTCACTGCAGGGTAGCTATTTATCTATTACACAATACATTCCTCTACTCCTATGCTGCATCTCAGCAGTAACCACATTTGTTGGATTACACATTACCATCTGTTTGTCTGAAAAACTGAAGCTAAACATCTCTGTGGGCTGATCTCTGGCTTGTATTGTTGTACCCTGACAGGAAATGACTTTTGTTGTTTCTGTACAAGCGGGATGATACTTTTTCCAGCAACTTAACCCCATGTGCTCCTTTTCCCTCTTTAAAGTAAGGATCAACAGGGCCCTGTTTAACACATGAAAAAGGCTTTTAAAAATCCCAAACTTTAAGTTATTGTGCCCACTGTTTAGAGTCCCAGCTCGAACATTATTTGAAAATAGCATCCAGAAAAAGCGTAATTTACAACAGGCCTCAGAGTCTTGTTTCTGCTAAGATTTAAACCCCAAACCTCTGAACACCCACTACTTTTCAAAGTTTTCTCTTGCACTTATCAGACTTTCAGTGAAGGCCAAGGTATCATTAACACTTACTCCATGGTCATCTGAGACACCACATCAAATGTAGAAAAGTCAGAATTGGCAAAGTTTTCTTTGTACTGGCCCATTTTGATGGCATCCAGCCACTCATCCACAGTGCTGAAGGTGGAGAAGTCTGGGATGCTGCGGTCCAGGAGAGGGAGATGGACCCTACAGGGGAGATAAGAAAGACGGATCAAGAATAATAATAGTTCAAAGTGGAAGATCTAACATCATGGTCAGTCCAGACCACCTGCAGATGATTCAAACATGAATTATTATGTTACATTTTCAAAATGTTTGACAGCACGTAGAGAATCCCACAAGTCTAATCCATGAAAAAATATTTTCCAAACTGTTTCCTCATAAAGGGTATTTTCCAAATGAGGTGATAGTCTTCAGGGAGCCAGCGTATTCACTGAATGTCTGTGGAAAATCTGGGTTGTGGTTCTGCACTACACCGCAAATGAAAGTACAGGCCGGGATAATGGAAATCAGCAAAGCCCTGGCCCTGACAGCAAACTAACACCCAAAGCAGAGAGGCCTGAAAATGTTTTGTTTAAAAAAAAAAAAAACTGCAGAGCTGCTCCAACCCCAGGGTTGCCTGGAGCATTCGTGGGAAGGTTTGGATCGATCAAACCAAAAGGCTTTAATTTACATAACCGCTAGGCGCCAGGAAAAACAAAGAAAAACTGCATTTGGCAAATGTGAAGAGTGCCACAGATGACACTGTCGCAAAAGCAGAAATATTTTAGTCAACAATTGAAAGCCTTGGTACTGACAGAAGCTGAGATGAATCATACACTTAAAGATGTAATCCATATCAGTGTGGAAGAAACCAAAATAAAAAGGCCTATTTTCTGTGATGCCAATGGAGACATGAATAAACGCACAACCAAATACCTTACGGGGAGAAGAAGGAATCACAAAAAGGAGAAAAGTGCAGACTGAAAATACAAAGACTCAGCTTGTGTTTTACTTACCCTGAAGATAAAGGAGTCATAGCTTTCAGTGTGTTCGGATTACGGATCATCTTGTCGAGGTTGTTAACAATCTGGCTAAACTTGGGACGGTTGTTACGGTCCTTTTGCCAGCAGTCCAACATGAGCTGGTGCAGCGCGTTGGGACAGTCCATCGGCGGGGGCAGCCGGTAGTCCTGCTCTATAGCATTAATGACCTGCGGGGGGAGATACATCACTTTAAGCAAGATATCACATATCAAAACCTGCAGTTTCCCACAAAAGAAATAATTAAATCTGAACAAATCTATAAGGAAGCAGAAAGTTTTTGACAGCACTGTATGATGTGACACAGATGCCTACTTAACTTACCTACTCTTCAAAATGCTTCAAACAATAAAACATATCATTTAAGTAAATTAAACATTTTTTTTTAGAATTTCAAAAATATCATTGATTTCTAGTGTAGTTTCAAAAATAAACTGCTTAAAAAGTTTTAAGCAGTTTATTTCAATTTTTCATTGTTGTTTTCAAAACAAGCAATAGAAAAGTACTGTAGAGTTAACTGGATGTTCCATTTTCCTGACACACTACTTTGATAGTGTGTACACTGATATCAAAACCTGTAAAAATACAGACTAGGTGTTTTTTTTAGCAACATACTCTGTGCTAAAAATTGGATAATCAATGACCTTTTTTAGTGTATTTAATGTTCAGTTCCCATAAAGCCACTTTACAGATATGTCTGACACTTGTATACAGTGGTAGTGCATAGTTAACAGAGGAACAACCCCAAGCACACTTGCAGGAAGGGCACACAATCCCCTGCTCATTATCAGGGTCATTAAAGAAACTCCATTCAGACGCAGATTAATCTTATTCACAAGACCTCCAAACGAGGACCCCGATGGAGCAGAAACACTATCTGGAGCTGCTAATATGATAACCGTTGAGGTTCTCAGTCCCTCTTAGCACATTAGTGTTCTCACTTTCAATTTGAAACTATTTTCATTATCTCTCTCCCCATAATTTGCTCTCTCCTTCACTACCCAGAGGGAAACAGAAAATGGAGACTCCAGTCAAGAGCAGAAATTGTCCACTGAACACTGCTGTGCATTTCAAATGATCTGATTATGTCTGTGCGTAAAGTGTGGTGGAATTTTCATATAAAACCCTTGTGTTTAGCCAAGAGAAAGGAGACACAATTGACAAATTTTATCTCAGAGGAATTTGAGGCTTTATTAGAACGCAGCGAACCAAAAATATATATGTGCACTGAGAGTTGGGGAATAAATGTTTTAGGGTGGCCCCTAGCCTAAAAAAATTAACAGCACCAGTGAAAGTGACAAAAAGCTTGTTAAATACGTACATCTTGATTGGTCATGTCCCAGTAAGGTCTCTCTCCGTAAGACATGACTTCCCACATGACAATCCCGTAGCTCCACACATCGCTAGCTGAGGTGAACTTCCTGTATTGGATTGCTTCGGGAGCAGTCCATCGGATAGGGATCTTCCCTCCCTGTGAAAATGAGGGGAATGACCCAAGTGAGGCAAGTGACACCGAAACCTGACCGCCACAGTCTGGAGAGACACTATTCACAGAAACAATACTAATTGTAATCCAAACTGGGAGGTGAATATAACAAAACTTTTAGGAGGGAAAGTGCGGTACATGGAATATTCTAGACAGAAGAAGGATGAGGAAAACAAGTGGAGAGATGACACTTGTCCTGATAAGGGGGAACAAAGTGGGAGGGCACTGCGGCATGTACGTCAATCCCTGGTTTAGTCCTTAAAATAACACAAAAAACAAACCTTCTGGCAGAACTATGCAAAGAGTTGTCAAGCAAGGACTCATTTGACTTATTTTAGAAGACTGATAATATCCACCAAAATCAGTTGAGTGTGTACACAAGGTAAGAGTTCAAATATTTTATTACCAGAGCGCTTGTGTACGTAGGATCTGATGTATCGTCCTCCAAGAAGCGTGAGAGACCGAAGTCTGACACTTTGCACACAAGGTTGCTGTTGACCAGGATGTTCCGAGCAGCGAGGTCACGATGCACATAATTCATGTCAGCAAGGTACTTCATGCCCGAAGCAATGCCACGTAGCATACCAACAAGCTGGATCACAGTGAACTGCCCATCGTTTTGCTGAGGAAAAGATATATTAGGTCATAAATTATTTATAGATCAAAAAGAAAACAAGTCTCTTAATACATGAGGCTCACATGACAATACTATACTGCAGTGAACTTAAAATGGATAAATCTCAAGGTGAAATTTGCTTCAGTAACAGATATTTTCTGGGGTTGCTTGAACAAGTATTTTATTGGGTTTTAATGGCATCTCCGAGTATTTATGTTTAGATAATTTTTTTGATTTCTGATATAACCTCAGAAAAAAAACGTTATTCTTATTTTATTTTATGCAGGGACCACTATACTATTTAGACCGTCCACAAAATGCACTGCTTTCGTGGTTGCAGTTTAACTCTTCTTTTAAACACATGTAAATTCTAAGCATATACTGCACTATAGAAAAAATAATATTTTGTTAAAGCATTTAATAAAGCAGCTTTGACAATGTTCCTCCAAGTTATTTGTTTTGTAGATTATGTGTAGTCTGCCTGTTTGAATCAGTAGACTTCAGTATTTATGTTGTACTAACAGTGAAGAATTACTAAACTAAGTTGTTGAGAGCATACCTCTCTTCTGTTATGCATTCTAGCATATAAAAACACCATATGGATGTGTTAACAAGGTCAAAAGCTTGATTCTCACCGGGGGTGGCCTTTAACCACCAAACTGCCAGCCATATGCCAGTTTTTTTTAGATTTTTACTTTGGTTGTCTTGTTTAATAATAACCTTGCAATGGCTCAACCTTTTGATCAAAGTTTTATGCAAAATGTCTTTGTTCGCATCATGAATCACAATTAAGATATGAATTAAGACATATACCAGAAAAATATGCATGGACTGGAGAGAGCTACAATGATTAGGGTGATGGCAAGTAGGTCTGCCAACATCAAAGATTTCATCACCAAAGACAGACAGGAAAATACCAGTGGACAGAAAAGTCTCGTCAGCCTTTATAAGAAGGATTTCACTGCTGCGATATAAGATTTTTTGTAGTGATTATTGAGAATGCCTTTATTTACTAAATTGCAAAAAAAAAAAAAAAAACACATCTGTTGCATTATTTTATTATCCTACCTTGTGATGTGTTTTATCGGAAAGCTCACTCAATACTTTCACAATCTCCTTGTTGTTAAACAGCATTGTTTACACATGTGTAAACCTTCTAATGTTTCCATGTGCACTATTGTGGCCTTAATGGAGAAGGGTGAAGACCAGGTGCTGCTGGTAAGAGTTCTGACATTGTGGAATGGAATAATTAAAAAAATTCTTCAAACTGCCCAAGGTCACCGAGAAAGACCTGGAATTAACATCAACTGTTTTTATGAAAATAATTAATAATGCGCTTAGTGACAATGACATCTATACCAGTTCACCTCACAAGAAAAGACATTTTGAAACTTGTTTAAAGTTTGATGCCCATTTAGACATTTCAATTAATAACAGGTAAATTAAATAGATTATTTATCTATTTATGATTAGATAAATAATGATAGGATTAGATCATTATTTATCTCCCTGAATTTCCGTGCAGGAATGGCACTGCACTTTATCCCAACATTACCTTTAGTGACAAGATTGAGGAATGAACATGTAGTTAGTACAGATCAAACATAATAAATTTATTTTCAGCACACGTTTTAAGAGGGAATCCTCTTGGTGCTGCACACCAACAGGTTTTGGTTGAGCTTAACTTTCCTCTGTGGGACTAGGCAGGACTAAGCTGGGACTGGCTGTCTGCATACAGCTGTCCCCCTTTCCGTTCTGGTGACGGCTTTATACCCCATGCTCGGGTAGTGTCTGGAGCAGTGGTGCAGCTGTGCCTCCAACTGGGCACACCTGCATTACTTCCACCACCCACCATGATGCGATGAAACCAGAAGACCCCGGATAATGGGGCATGGGAGCATAAGGTTGAGTGTGGACTGACAGAAAAAAAGCTAACAGTGGAATTAGCAGAGCAGGCGATAAAGGCCCAGACCGCAGCAAAAATTCATACAACCTATTTCTCTTTCTAACATTTTAATCCTCATTAGCTGAGTGGATAACTCTCATCATGCCAAGCTGCCCATCCTTGTGTAGCACAGCAATTAAACAGGATGTATTATTCATGAAACCTTTCTCACACATACACACTAGCACCTAATCTAAAAGCCATATTGGCATATACTTTAATTGGACCAAATCCCCCTATGTGATTTGGGTCAAGTCAGGGGAAAGACATACCCCCAAATAATGTCAGTAAAGGTCTTGTTTGAGTTTCAAGAAATAACTCATGGAAGTCTGGAGTTCATTCTGTTTATTTTCTAAGCTTATAGGTGGCTCGAGATTCAGTCCCAACTATGATCTCTCAATCCCCGCTCCATTTCCTCAGCTTGTTTTTTCTACAGCAGTTAAGCCAAACCTTCAGCAGGCAGCTCAGTAGTCTCTACTGCCGCTGTTGCAAACAAACAACCATCAATTGCTCTAAAAGATACAAATCATGTTCAGAGGCTTTGACACTGTCAGCAGCTGTTGCCAAACTGTCACTGTTGGGTGCTACAAAGTTTTACTGTTGTTTTCAAAACAGTGGGCTGTCAAATATGTTTAACATGCATCTACATATACAGAAAAACAGCTTTCACCGCAAGATCAGATTCCCCTTGCAAAACAAACAAACAAACAAAAAAAAAAAAACACTGATCCTTTGCCTCTCCGAGGTCAGAGACAGAATGCAAATAAAGGCTCTGAACCCAGGCTCAGCGGTGCGCTGACAGGGGGTTTTATGTTGAATTCGGGATGATGGCTTTGATGTAGTCTTGGAGGAGGAAGTTAATACTGACAACTTGGGATGGTTGTCAGTGGTAAAGACAGTGTTTAGACACCTTAAGCCTACAGTGAAATTGTATTTTAAAGTAAAAAAAAACTTTTATAAATGCCTGATTTCTAAATGTGTTGTTTATACACATACAGTTTACTGTTTTATGAAACATATTTAAAAGTATTGGTATGGTATTTCATAAACATACACCTTATAAGCTAGGAACATTTTCACAGTGAACCTTGATTGTTACCCACCCTATCTTGGAGATGGGCACCCACCCACCTATTTGGTGACACCTGGAAGGTATCACCAAATAATAGACTATTATCTACATCTGCTTTTGTCATCACAAATATCTTAAGTCTACTAAAGTGTATATATTCTTTTGAAATTATATTTAATTGAGGATTGCTATGGCTTTATTCATGAGCATGACTTTCACCTGTTGCTTGGTCATTTTAAACCAGTGCTTTCCAAACATTCCAGCTTCTAACCCAGTATATAGTCCACTAATAACTGGCTTAAGTTTATAAATTTAGATTACAACACAATTAAAGAAGGTGATAATAAAAGCAAACCAGCCTCATAAACCACTACACTATGTTGAATAATTAATTTCTGCTGTTTTTAACCTTCTGAAAGGATTTTGTCAAAAATATGCATTATTAGAAATATTCTTTTCATTTATTT
Organism: Xiphophorus maculatus; assembly: GCF_002775205.1. Lineage (NCBI taxonomy): Eukaryota > Metazoa > Chordata > Actinopteri > Cyprinodontiformes > Poeciliidae > Xiphophorus > Xiphophorus maculatus. Next base: position 9,547,968 of record NC_036462.1, on the reverse strand, counting down.
TTATTGCAGGAAATGATTTTTAAAAAAAAAAAACGCCTTTTCTATATCATAAACCGCAGATGAGTCAGAGCCCCAACATTTGGAAACAACTTCTCTTGACATTTTTGGATATAAAATGCAACGAATCAGCATACAAAATATGTACAAAGTCTTTCTTCACAGTCAATGAATCCATTGATGAATCATGGAGTCCATTCAGGTATTTCTCTGTACATTGTCTTTGTACACTCAAAAAAAACAATTTAAAAGCTGTTTTAAATAAATAAAGTGAGAAAGCTTATGTGTAATTCTTATAAGGCATTCTTATAATGCTTACTGAGGGTGGTTGAATAACAGGTATCTCAAATTATTAATTCTCTTTTAGAAAAAACCATATATCATGAGCCCCCGTTATTTGTACACTGCTCTATTCACTCACTTAAAAGGCGACAACATCAAATAGAGTAGAAGCAAGCATGCAAAACCATCAGAACATAAGACTTGATTATCTATCTATCCCAACACAGTTAGTGATGGGTTGTGTAATATGTCACCCTATAGTGGTTTCATATATAAACATATGACATTTATTTTAAGTCTTGAAAAGAATCGGAATAATTTAACGTGGGATGTAAAAGGAGAGCGTGGAGGTTTCTATATAACATCCCTCGCTGGGGAGATTGTGAAAATTAAAAAATCCAATGAACTCATGAGCACTTTATATTTCATGTCAGGGAGCAGAAGACAAAAAAATAATTAGAATGTCATAAGCATCCATGCGTGGTGCTGCATAATAAGCAGTGAGCCCAAGAGTGACAACAATTCTTCGCTCCACCTGACAAGACACTTTATGAAACAGAGCACAGTAAAGACTGACAGAAAATATTATTGAGAGATGGGTTAAAACTGAGCATTTGCAATTGAGTGCAATAACTCTCCATTGGTAATAAGGAGCTACTACGGTAAAATTACCTCTAGCAGTTGAATTTGATTAATCTTTATTATGCGAGTTGTTGAATTGTTTTCTGGATATTAGTATGCTGTATGCAGAGCAGGACTGATTGCCTCTTGTCAGCTTTTGACAGATAGTTTGAAGGCATCTCAAGAGTTGTTTAGTGAAGTAGAATATGCTAGACAGAGTTGTCATAAACTTATTATGCTGAGATCATTGAATCATCTCTTTTATCCTCGTCAAAGCACAAGCTTTGTACAGGGACCTCCAAGCTTCAAAGGAGGCAGTTTTTGAGGCCAACACTGTTGTTAGAGCTATCATTACTCTGTAGAGCGGTAAAATTGTTAGCAGTAAAAGTAGAAGCATAAAAACTGCTATAGGGGAAACATTTCTGGTTTCTTACTCTCAGGAAGGTATCAAGGGATCCATTCTCCATGAATTCAGTGATGATCATTACAGGACTGCTCTTGGTGACCACTCCTTCAAGATGAATGACGTTAGGATGGTCAAACTGACCCATGATGCTGGCCTCGCTCAGGAAGTCTCTCCGTTGCTTTTCGGTATAGCCAGACTTCAGGGTCTTTATGGCCACAAACATCTCTCTTTTTCCCGGGAGCTTTAAGTTGCCGCTGCACACTTCCCCAAACTCCCCTGTTAAAAAGTAACATGGAAAATAGATCAATTTATAAATCCCCCATAATTAAATGTGCAACTAGAAATATGCAGCATTCCTGCACCTACTTTGACTTAGTAAATAGCTTCAGAAAATGCTGTATTCTAATCCTGTTTCAGTAAGATTTCTTCCTTACCTGCACCAATGACTTGTTCAATCTTCACACAGGATATATCAATCTCCTTGGCAAACTCCCTCACTGCCTCATTTGGGTCCTCATACGTGAATGGATCAATGTAAATCTTCATTCCTGGAGACACTTGGAAGATAGGAAAGAGCCACTATAATATTTAATTGATGTGGTCATGTTAGTAGACCTATGGGCCAGACAGTCAAATGCAGTGAGATACAGCAATAATTCATTCATGTTCCATTTCCACTATCCTGTGCAATTATGGGATTTTTTTTTTCTAAGACATAAAGGCAATGAAGGCTGGAAGATGGAGGAGGTACTGTAATTACAAACGGTGGTTATGACAAGTACCTTATGGCCACTGTGTGTGGTTGTTCAGTCAGCAAGGACATGACACCTTCAGTCATCTTATCTGTGATTTAGTGGGTTAATATATATATCATCTCCAGTGAGCCACAGTGCCATTAACACTCAGGAGAGGAACCGGGGTCCTGTATTGGCATTGCTCAACTCCACCTCTAGAAATAAATTGGCTGTCCTAAGCTGCAATGCCAGGTAAATTGGCTTAAGGTGGCCTTTAAGTGTGTGAGGACTTAAGTGTCCTGAGTTTTAAATCCGATTATAGTGCACATACCTCCACATCAGACCTGAGGCCATCTGAATGGATGCACAACTCACACATGGTCGGCTGCAGTGCAAGAATAGCATGCACATTGCCTGAAAACCTGGCAGACTACAGCAAGAAAACATGCTGCAGAAATGGAACAGATGGAAAAGATCTTACCCGGTGCAACCCCCCATTACTAAAGCTCACAATCTCTTCTCAAGCTGAAGCACAGTTCAAAAGACCACCTTCCTTTAATGGCAAAGACCACCATAAACACGGGCAAAAGCCTGAACTGCGAGTGGTGTGAGAACAGGATGCACACAAGACACGTTAGCTTCTGATAATATCTGTGAAATAGCCAGCTATTTACTGGCACACTCTTGACTGTAGCTAAAACTGGAGTCCATTGCACAGCCTGACTCAATTCTGCTGAGAAAGTTATTATCTTATGGGTAAAACTGACTTACTAAAGAGGAGAGTGCTGAGACAAAAGTGCTGAGATAAAATTACACAATTGTATAAATTCAACAGTAAAAAAAAAAAGATCCGTTAATGAGGCCAGATGGAAATATTTTTCTCACAAAATTATCCATGCATTAACGTCACTGAAACTCCATGCTTTTTGAACTATAAGAGGGAAGAAAATCATAGAGTAACTCCACTTATTCACCAAATTCCTTTGAAATTTTTGACAATAGCAAACGACTCATGTACATTAGTATTCTAAGGGCCTTTAACATAAGTGAAGACTGACCTATTTCTAACATAATGGAATTAGTTGACTATGAAATGTGATTCCTGGAACACACAGTTGAACACGGATCTTGTTGTTAAAGCCACACCCTAAGTCAGAGGAATCAAATAATGGGAAAGATTTCACAAAGGTGCAGGCCGGGGGTAATGAACGGCCGCTGTGCAGGGTCCGGAGACAAGGACAGCAGCAAGCAAGGTGGTAGCCATGGAGACAGGTGTGTGAGGCTGTTGCGTGCTGGACGAGTGCCACAGGGATAACTGCGTGACACGGCAGTCATAGATGCAGATGTGTCTAATCCTGGAGCAGAAGCTGTTGGTGAGAGTGAGCGGAGATGAGCGGTGGTGGTGGTTTACTCACTGTGGCCGCTGGTGTAATGCTGCAGTTTGTCTGTGTATTCTGAATCACCCCTGTCAAAGCCACGCCTCCTGGGGAAAAGACAAAGAACTCTAGCTCTGGCTCGGAAAGAGGGAGTAAGGAGGGGGAGAACACATGAATCAAACACCCCCAGGTGTAGCTAAGCTGGAGATAAATCAGCTAAAACCAGAATAGAGGGTAGAAAAGGGGTTTTTGTTTTGTTTTATTGCTGCACAGAAGAAGGCATTTACACAAGCATACCACACAAACATAACTAGATCTTTCTTTTTAAAAACCTTCTTGGTTTTAGTGGATGCATTAATTGTGTCAAGGTGGTAATTATTGTATATTCAATACACAATTTCCTTTTTTATCCCAATACGTATGTATTTTTACAATCTACATTCTACAGACAGAATGTCTTCCTTTTAGAGTATTAAAAACACTGTACTGGTGTATGTCAGTAAATTAGATTTTTTAAAAACAAATGTATTTATATTTAATATTATTCAAAAGGTGAAAATCATATACTAACTTAATATTGCACAGGTTGATTTTTTTAAAATTTGTATTTGTGCACATTTTGATAATTATGGCTGCAGCTAAAAAAAAATCGCAAAATATTTAAAAAATGACATTAATAAATCATTTTTAAACCATACGTTTTATGCTGAAACCTGCACAATTACAAAGACTGTTGATTTACAGTTGCCCAGGATACAGTTTTTAAGAGTATTCACAACGTAATTGCTAAAGAAACTGTCTGTTCACAAAATGGTGCATTTTAGCACATATGAAAAGTTCAGTGGAAGAAAAACGTGGTAGAAAAAAATCCACAAGCAGCATGGATAACTGTAGTCTTGTTAGGATCGTAAGGTAGTGTTTTATGATTTTTATAAAAGTTATTAAAAAAATTCTATTAAAGACTAAAACAGTAACCAAATAGATAACATCCTTCTTTGTAGATTTTTAATATTTTTTAAATAACTCTTAATTAATAGAAGCTGACCTTTTCATTTTGTCTTTCCAACACAATCTTTATTATGTCACTTTGAAACCATAACCTAAGACAATGAGTTACTGCATCCGTAAAAGCCCTGGGGAAACCTGCAGCAATAACACTGTAAGGTTGAAATATTTATCTTGCACATACTTTTCAGACCTAGAAATGCTGCACAGGTGCAGACCTGCACTGTCAATATCACTGGCCTAAGTGGGAACTGAAATCCAAACCAGAATACATGAACATTTAATACTTCTGCAACTGAAGTATCCGCAGAGCTTTAATTTTTAAACACCAAGACTTTTAAATGTACTGAATACTTATAAACCAAGGTAGTTTTATTTGTCCAATGAAAGTGCAGAGGGACAAAAAAAAAGAGAAAAAGACAAAAAGTTAAAAAGATCACACAAACTGAAAAATAAAGTGGCATTTTTAGCCATGTTTTTGAACGGACTCACCGGTTACAAACGATGATGATGACAACCAGAGCAATGAGGAAAACCAAACCAGCAGCTGCTGAGCCAATGATGAGTGGAAGTTTCTCCTGAATGCTTGTGTTGTATTCCTCTATATAAGAAAAAACACAGAGATAAGCATAATTGCATGCATGCACATACACACAGTCACACAGATCCACAAGCTGAAACATATGGGAAAGCATCTGAGCCTCTGCAATGGGTGGCAGACAGGCATACGGCTGGGTGAACCATTGAGCATCTTGGCATCACTGCTGGCTGCACACAACATTTTACAAACCGCATCGAATGTGCTCTGATGCTGCAGATATGGACAAATCATCTGGCAGAAAGTGTGTGAAGTGAAGGGGGAAGAGAGCATATTTGGATGAAAAGCGGACTGGTCACACAGCCAGGAATGACAATCTTGTGACTAAATGGGCACACAGAGACAGAGAAAGCTTTTTTTTTTAAGAGAGTCACATTATTTTATTTTATTTTTTAAGTGTTTTATATGAGATTTAAATTAACAATTCAATGCAACTAATTAAACTTAATAAAATGTTCATAATGATATTGCTTCCAGAAAAACTTCATCTACCCTCTCTGCTTCTACTTTGCTGGAACTGTTAAGTTTTTTTATGTTTGTAGAACTGTTCTTCACTTTAAACTGTATCAGCAGCATTTTTCATGCAACTCAAAATAACTTTTAAGTGGAAGTTGAACACAATTAGCATTGTACACCCTCTGTTTACACAATATTTCCAGTTCTGAGTCAGTCTGATATTTTGTGTGTGCTGGGATCTGTGTGCACGGCAGCATCACGGATGTTCCTGTGAGAGTTCAGGCTAATGATGGCTCTAGGCTCTGCCGGCTGATGGAAATGAGATGTTCAGAGGGGAATACCCAGACATAGCTCTAACATTAACCTACTTGACTGATGTTTACTAAATGTAAGGCATGTTTTAGATAACAAGACAAATTCAATCTGATCTCTAACCCAGTGGTTGTTGTATAATAAATTAAAAACATTATTAGTGCTTGATCTAATTATTCAAACTACATAATAAAATAATGTGGTAAACAGCACTATGAAAAAAAATATTTATCCCTTACATATTCATTCTGCTTTTGCTTTTTTTTGTCAGACTTCAGATCAACAGATAAATTTCAGACAACGATAAGGAGAGTAAACAGAAACATATCAGGCTTTCATTTCTTAAGCTAGGAAAGCTGTGCAATCCGGCCTGACCAAGTGTGAAAAAGTAATTACCCCCTTGATAAATTATGCATCACATATGATTGACAACAATTTTGGAAAGCTGACTTCCATTTTGCTAGCCACACCCAGGAACAAACACTTCTAGACCTTGTAAGCCAGAAATGGATCATACAGAACCTGTCTGACAAAATGAAGCAGGCAAAAAGAAACAAAAAAGCCACAATCTGCAAAAACAAAAACAAAACAAAACAAAACAAAAAAACTGAAGCAGCTCAGCAAGCCAATGTCTGCATGGTTTGTGTGCAGTGGATCATATTTGCTGTGTCTGGATATCACACACTGTATAACCAAACCTGTTATACCTACAAAATTGTATCATCATGTTTTGGGTCTTACAGGATCATTTATTAGATTAAGGGAGCAAATTCTATTCACACACAACAAAATTAGCTTTTTTATTATTATTTTTTACCACAAATGACCTAAATACGTATTTGAAGCTGATTTTAAGAAAATTATTTAGGTCATCTTTTTCTATTGGAATTTGTTTGATGTAAGTATAACGGAAAGAAAAATAAGACATAGAACTAATCTATCACTTCACACATACTTATTTACAGCATAGTAATTGTTTTAGAGTACATGTGCTTTTTCCAGCACATAATGCGTCCTTCTCAGTTCTGCAGCTGTCTGAAATCTTACTGCCCTACCCGGTGTGTTGAAAAGCCAAGCATGAAAGGTGATAAGAACTCTGCGTGCTGCGGTGAGCATTGGCTGAATTCTCACCCTCCGTCATGGTCTGGAAGTACAGTTTGCCACTGTAGCGTCCAAACCCAGCTACAGTGCGGGCCCGGACCTGGAAAACATAGATGCTCCCAGACTTGAGGCCACGGATGACTGCAGTGTTGGTCTGGCTTCTGATGGTGGTAGAGTTATATTCTGATTGATCCTGGGGGCAAAAAATATTCAGTAAGTTTCAGTGGACAATTATGAAATAGTGCAATTGTATAAGGTAATTATTTTCAAATGCTCAATAATGCAATTGCACATTAAGGGCCCAAGCTAGTGACAGAACTCACATTTAAGGTCTTTTTTTAAACAACTAAGACAATTAGTTTTTATTATGAAGGGAAACATTGAGAGGCTGCTGTTAGGAAAATAGACTGGGTGGCAGTTTGAGGTCAGGTGGATCCTCTGAGCTACGTGTGATGATCAGAGCTATATTCCACTGCCACGCTTTCCCTCTCCAGAATGTTGACATGCTTGAGAGCAGAGACTGGGACATTTTTAGCGGCTTCCTTCAATACGTTTCTCAGCATACACTTCTGAGTCACAACAGGAGCTGGGACAATTGTTTTGACAGCTCTCTCCAGCAGTGTCAGTAAGAGGAATGGTAGTCAAAAGGCAAGCAACAGACAAAAGGTTGAGAAACTACATAAGTATTACTCCTTGTGTGTTTTCTTATTAACTGACATGCTGCATTACACACACATTTGCTTCTGTGAGTGTTCTTTTGAGAAAGTATGCTGATTCGGAGGAGCTTGCCCCTCAAAAAACTATTTTTACATCAGTCAGCGTACCATTGTTTCAACCACAAGTTTCAGCACATCAATCCCCACTGGCCCTGCTGCGGGGCTGAGTGTGTTTTTTTCTTTCCCAGTGACTGACCGTGATTGTAATTGGAGGAGAACAAGCAGAGGTTCGAAGTGATATTCAGAAGCTACATGCCTCCAAGGATCTGCTGCTAAGCAATTGAGCAGAGAGAATTCACATTTAAAATACACTAATGAAACGATTCAGCTCTTAACAAGTGAACACTATATTTAGCTTGATAAGAATAAAAGAAAATAGACAGTCTGTGTTTTATGTTCAATAAGGACTGGATGAAGCATTTGCAACATGTACTTGAATGGCTATGAGTACCTTTTCATAATACTGTAGTTCATAGTCCAAGATGACACCATTTGGCTGATCTGGCTGAGACCAGGAGAGGGTGATGCTGTCCACAGTACGGCTGACCTGGTGCATTATAGACACAGTAGATGGAGCTGTGAAGACACAAAAGCAGTGTGTTACCTGAAAATTAAAAAGTCCAATCAGATTAAAGTACACAATCACACAGAGAGTATCTATCTCATACTTAATCTCATAACCAAACAGAGTTCTGGAATGCTCTAAGCCCATAAAGTCTACAACATATAATAATGTGTAGGCTCCAGCTGGAGCATCAAGGGCAGAAATTAAGCTTACAAGTCACAACAGTGGCAGAACCACATAAGTAGGCACATGGGACTTCCCGATGTGAAATGCGACTTTGATGAGATGAATATATGCTTGTCATGGTGATAACAGAGTGCTTTCCTCTAATATTATTCAAAAAAACACCAGACCACCATGTAAAGGAAAGTGGATCTTGTTATTTTACATACACACACAAAAAACAAACAAAACAAAAACCACAAAACAGTATGATAAAAGCCAAAAACAAATACCTTTTTGTGCTGATTAGGAAAACTCCCATTTAAAATTTATTCTTATTTGCTTTTTAGCCCAGAGGGAAATCATCCATTAGGATTGGTAAACTAATACAGTCAAAAGAGTTACATATTTTAAAATATTTCTGGGAAAACATCTGAGACTAAAAAAGAATCCAAACCACTGTCTAAGAAGCAACCACAACAGCACTGTCAATAAACTCTAATAAAGTCATTTTTTAAATATTTATGAATTCACGCATGAATAGAGTTACTGTAAAATACAAACACAAGCTAATTTTTATAGACTAAAAATAAAAGGGAAGGTTTTTTTTACACCTTACATCATTAATTTATTGTACTCATTGTTTTGTCTTGTCAAATATGAATATAAACTAAATTTTACAAAACATTAAAAGACATTTTTTTGTTGTTTTTAGGTTATTTTGCAACTATTAACAATATTTATTAGTGTCTTATTTTGTCATAATCAAAAACAATACGTGCTAGAAAACATCATCATGGGTGGTCTTCTATAGTCTTACATAGTCAAGTGACCTTAAATATTGTCAGGTCAGACAGGGGCGTGATCACCCCAAGTTGTCCAGCAACCATTATGATTAGTTCAGGGTGCTACAGGTCAACTTAAAGCTAAGAGAGGCTGAGGATAAAAAGCTCTGTCTGGGAAGCTTGGCAAGGGCTGTGGACCTCAGTGTCTGAGCCTCTCTCTGTGTGTGAATGAGTAGGGTGGGTTGAGGTGTCAGGGAAAGAGGGGTATTGGGCAAAATTTATGTACACCGAGCCCCACGCTCATCAGTTTCAGGCCCATGCAACTCACACACACTGCCCTCAGCCAGCAGTGACTCCCCTGAGTCCAAGCAATAAAGTCAGAAGTCTCTCCCTCGGCACGCGTTCTCTGTTGAAAATACATCGACTGGAAAACTACAACTACCACGCCTCTATAATATAGGTCTGTGAAGTTGCAAGAGTGTGGTTGTTATATAATTATCTATAAATTATGCACATGATTTTAATATCATAAACTGATTACATATAAGTATTGGGAGAAAATGTGTCCTTAAGTCGTGTAAAGAAGGAAAAGAAAATGAAGTAATTTAAGTAACCGCAGTGATTCAGATCTAATAATCAAAGATCTGTCAGCAAAACTTTGCGTGTCCTTTCACTAAAACAAAAGCCTCCGTCTAGCATAATAAATTGATATCTCACATAAAAGAGGCTGGAGAGTCACTGAGTATGTTATGTGCAGCTGCCGGAAAATAATAAACTCAGACTCTGTTATTCATTTTAGCGAAACACTCTCACCAAGATACTCTGTAACTCTTTAGTGTTTGGCATGGTGCTCCAATCCAGGAGTCAGAGGTACAGCAATGTTTACAGTGTGCAGTCAGGACACCAGCCTGGGGAATCTCGTCCGTCTCAAAGTACTCCCCAGTTTGTTTGCAGTCACAAACGACAACCTAATAAGGCAAACAGTTACTCAAAGGGGAACTCACGAGTATCCCATTACGGATGCACATATATTCAAGACGGCCACATGGCCTTTTCCTGCATAGCATTTCCATTAAACACACGGAGCAGCCATGCCCAGAAACCTGATATACGGCTGGAGAAACAAAGGCAGCTCATGTATTCATGTACAGAAGGATGGACACATGCCAGCATAAAAAAAAACCTGTTGGAGGAGAACATTGTGGTTTGTTTTTGTCAAAGGACAACGTCCAGTTAGACTGAATGGCAGTTGACATGTCTAGCCTCAAAAAAAAGAAAAGACGGCAAAGTGAGAGTCAATTAAATGAGGATATGGCTATTTGAGGTAAATACTGCACACAGAAGTAAAGTGTTGAAACATTAGGCAAGTAGAGAAAAAAACAAAGATATCTGAAATATAAAACCAACTGTGCTGCATATTTTAAGGTAATTCAGTACATGCACTTCAAGCTAAATTGATGTTTCACCAATTGAGTGTGGAATGCATTGGCATGCCGAGCCGATGCTTCACTGAAGTGATTGCTTCAGGGCTGATTCACATGTGAAAACTATTTTCTTACATCAAATTTATGAACTAATTCCGCAAATGTCTTTGGCACTTTAATTCTTCAAGCCTACCTAGATTCTTTTTTCCGTATCTTAATCTGTAATTTTGAGGGTTAAGTAAATACTTGGTTTCCTGTGTGTAAACATAAGTCGTCAAATTATGCCACTAAACACATGTTGCAGCCATTTCAAGTCATTTTCTGTTGTTGCAGTAATTATTTTTAAATCATGAAGATTGTATTCACTTAAACGCAATTAGAAATTAAAACGGTGGTTTGAGAAATCTTGTTATTTACATACAGTAAGCCAATTCTATCAAATCTGATCTTTTTCTTCTGAGTAACAAATACTTTTCACTGACAGATTTATTCATAGGTTTTCTCAGTGAAGGCTGTAGTCATGCTTATAAAAAACATGAAGCAGTTACAAAGACAAGAGCAGGGATTGTAAGTTCATGTAATTAAATTAGATGGATGAATTGGAGAGAAAAATGGTGTGGTATTTTATGGTTTTTCACCAACACCACAAAACATGAGCATGTGTATATTCTGCATAGTTTTAACTGTGGACAGGCTTTGTCTACTTTTATTTTATTTTCAATAAATCACAACTTATAAAAAGCTCAGAGCAAATAATGGGGACAATCAAATCAAATAATGAATATGGGGTGGAATGAGGCAGTATCAGGTTTCTTAATTGAACAAAGACAGGCAGCCCCAGCTGTTGTCAGAGAATTGGGTTTCAGACCCCACATTATTACCCCACACTGGATCTGATAGAAAAAACAGTCGCTCTGAGTCCACTCCAGAATGACACTCTGGCCTTGAACCAAGCTACTAGAACACAGAGACTCTGTTTTGCTCCACATCTGCGATTGATGTTTTACTGCTATATCTGAGCACCTAATGGCATCCCTAATCAATTAAAGATGGAGTTTACGGGGATATTTCTGCTGATTAAAAACAGAACCAATTTACCAAGACATTTTTCCTCTACCACACGTAGTACAAAAGAGGGGCTTTCATCCATCCAATTAATGTGTGTCTCTGTAATGTTATTATATTGCTCTCGTTTAGTGGGCTTTTCCACTCTCTCTTTGAAGATCTCCTTGACTTGTAGTGTTTGGCCTCCAATAATAGGCACCGTTAGGAACATGATGGGCATCTTCATTAAGTAAAGCTGATAAAGAGGAACCACTGGGGGTGATTGGCAGCAAAGCATGTTGGGCACACACTTACTGCACAAACTTCCAGGGGGAAAAAGGAGTCCTATCTCATGTCAATATCCATGACAACAGCTTTTAACAGAGAAGCGGGGGAGAACTAGGTTTATTTCACACAGCTCACAGTCAATACTATGTAATAAACTGAAACCTCGGAAACAAATAGATATCTTGAAAACCTCAAACGTTTTTATGCCTGTGGATCATATGCCACAGATAAACGTTCAAAGTCTTTTATCTGAATCTTTCTTACAACCCACTGTGTCTGCAACCATGTGGCTCTGATTTGATTAGACGTTCTGCTGCAAAGAGCAATGCTATGATTTGGGGAAGATGTGGGGAGGTTGCGAGAACATGTCAGGCCTTGTAAATCCTTTCCCCTTTTCATTGTAAAAATCAGTTTTCCCGCAGAGCAAACACTCACAAGAGGGCCTGAACCAGTTGGCCGTATACCATGCAGCCTCCCAAACTAGCAGGCACTTCTCCCCTCCTTTGGGCTTCTGACCATTTATGAGTTGCAGAGACATCTTACAGGGAGAGGCCCATATTTGCATGTACTTTTAGCATGCTGGCAGACATCCCCGTTTCTCCAGCTGCAAAGGATTGTGGGCTTTACATTTAAAAAGATTTTCCAATGCAGTAAAGCTACAAAAGTGAGATTTCAGTTGATCAAACTTTAAACCAGCTGTACTGGAAGTGACTAGGGACTCTAATACACTCAAACAAACACCAAACTAATTCTAAATTGGGCTTGTTGGAGGTTTGAATTGTTTTTCAGGAGCTACCAGAGGATGGGGTTTAAATGTAGGCCAACATGTCAGATTTGTAGAAAAGTAAATGCAGATTGCAGATTGGTGTACAAGTAGAAAATTTTGCAGAGGAAATTAAAAGCATTTATATGTTTTGAATAAATGTGGTTCTTTGTACAACTTTTCCAATGTTTTAAAGAGGAAGCACCTTTCTTAAGAAAGGTGAAAAGACATCAAATGGTAATAAAATATATTTTCCTTTCAGATAAAAAGTTTAGTAGGCTGTTCTTTATATGGGGTAAAATAAAAAAGGTCTTTTTTTATAAAAATTGTGCTGAACATTTGCACACTGTCAAAAATGTCATCTTACATTACAGATAAAAAGTCCTTTAGTAAGGGTAAAACAGCCATTTCAATTGGTAAAAGCATTCCAGGCAGAATAAAGCCACAATTTTGAATCCACAGATTCTCTGTGGTCTTTCAGTCTCTCTGGGCCGATTAAGACTGAATAGACAATATTCGAGTTGTCTGCTGCAGCCTTGTAGATTGAAGTCTTTCACGTGTACAGCAGTGGGTCAACGCTGCAGTTTAATCAGCAGGCAGCGTATCTGCATTTAAACATCTTCCAAATGCGCAAGAAGAAAATCTCCACAAACCACAGGTTACATGTCAATATTATTCACAGTTGGAAAACAAGTGTGGGCTGTGGTTGTCTTTTTTCCATTAAGACAAGGCTTTAGTGGTAGTTTAGATTTCACAATACTCTGGAAAGTAAAATAAACAGAAGGAAAATACATATATATCAAAATTACTGTGCACATATTATGTCTGACCACCATAATATAATTTAGGTAAGAGAATAATATAAGTAGACTAGGAATAAAATGAATTTTTCAACATTTTGTCAAGTTGTAGCTCCAAACTTTTATTTACTTTATTGGTATATCATGCAATAGGCCAGCACAAAGTAATTGAAAGTTGTGAAGTTGAAGAAAAAATATTTACTGAAAAAAATCGGAAAACAGTGCAGGTAATTGCAATACAGAACCACCATTCACCACCTAACATCAGGCCAATACATTCTTATATCTAAAGAAGAACCACTATTCCATTGTGGCTCTGGCCACAATGTGTTGTGTTGTTTTCCTGCTAGACTCAAGTCTGTTCCAGCCTCTAGCGTGTTTTCTTTCATTATTGTCTTGTATTTAGTGTGGTCTATCTTCTCATTAGCTCTGAGAAGCAATAGACTCTCCCAGCTGAGTAGTAGATTTGTGCAGTTCCTCCAAAGGATCTCTTGACTGCTTCTCTGATTAATATTCTCCTTTTCCAAACAGTATAGAATCTTAATCATTTCCACAACATTATCCCTGACATGTGCTGGGTGTTTTTTGATCTTGATGTTCATGTGAAGGGCTATAAGCCCTTCACATGAACAGTTGTATTCATAAGGCTGAATTATACACTAGTGGACTCTACTTAATAATTAGGTCAATTCCAAGAAGACATGGTTGCAGAGCAAAACTTTCACATTATTTAAGTGTTAAAAATAATGTTTAGTTTTAGTTAAATGCTACTTTGTTTTCATCAACAATAACCATGTTGAAGTTTTATGTTGTATAATACCAAAATAGAAAGCAGTGCAAAGAAAATGCATATTTTTGCAAAACACTGTAACTCTCCACTAAATCAGCACAAAATTACTACTAACAAAATAATACAATAATAAGTTCTAACTTTATTAAATATTGCCAAAAATATGTGTTAGTAGTGGCCATGCAAAGGGAACAAAACAATATTTTTGTTTTTTTTAATCTAGGTTGAGTTTTAAAGGTTTAGTGGCAGAGAGACCAAAGGATTACTTGAAGCAAATTCTCTTCAGGGGAATTTTGTCCCTCCACCCAGAGGGAAAGAGTAAATATTCAACATAAAGCATATGGACTAGATGTGAGAGATTTTTTAAAAAATTGATCTATAGTTATAAATCATCAGTATATTGTTCAGCATAATATCCTGAATACTTGCAGTTGTTAGCTATGTGATTTTCAAGGCTTTCTGAGTAAGTAAGGTAATCTGAGCTTTTGAACATTAAATCAGCACATTATGCAAATGTACCAAAACACAGAATGATCGCTTTTGCTGCTTTATAGAAAATAAAAAAATTGCCACTTTCAATCACATCAAAGGTTTTAGGCTCTTCTGCCTCTTCTACCTTTTCTGCAACTTGGATTAACATTATATTTTTGATGCTGTTGTTTTTACATAACTGCATGCTCAGATACTAGGGAGAATCCTCCTGCCTAAATAACTGGATGACTATTTTGAGTTAACAAGCAGTATTATAAAAATGATATAGTGGCATTTTAATCCAGCCACCATTCTTGTTTTAGAAAGAAAAGCTGGTATATTTATGTCTGCTTTTTTTTAAACCAATATGCTGCAATGTTATTTTGATTAAGAACAGAGACTTTTTGGCCTGACACTAAGTCATCCAGTTCTATGCAGTATGGGGCTGCTGCAATGAGCGGTGAACAACAGACAGGCTTATAAAAGATCATCTATGCTTATAAAGGTCCCAACCCCAAATTACAGATAAAACCCTCCAGAGGATGATGGCAGTCGAGTTTTTATGATCTGCTTCGTCTATGTGAGAAAATCTAGGCTACGCATTAAAAAAAGAGTTGCATTAGTACAGAGTCAGTGGGGGTGGGAGCTTATGTTCAGATGAAAAGACTGTTTCCAAGACTGTTTCTGAGACAATAACAACGGTGTTTTGCATCAATCTTCAAAGAAATGTCAATGGAAATTCTAATGCGCTTGGCAAACTTAAAGGGGTGAGAAAGACGAGCAGTCCATGAGGAGGGAGGGAGGGCTGTCATTGAGCTTATCACAGATTCATTTGCTTAATTGATGAAAGTAACTCTATAAATTTTACAGAAAAGTTAATAAATTAAAAGCAGCACTCTTTGAACCACTCTTGGATATAGCAAGTAAACAAATGACTACATTAAAGTAAATTCAGTTGTTTAGAAATTTCAGGATGCGGTTAAAGCACTTAATGATAATTAATTGTGCTTTTGTATTTACTCCCTTTTACTGCACACTAAGCTGAAAGATCATGGCCTTTCAACCTTAATTAATAACCAAACAATGTGCATTTTCTACTCCTCTCTGTTGTATATGTACAAACCAGCAAATCTCTGTGTAATGTACTCACTGAAAGGGAAAAAAAGCTCACTAAATGATTTATAAATAACAGTAATTAGATAAATAATTTTGACGTTTTGTGGTCTAATTATCTTCCAGGAAGTCCTAATTAAATTCAGATTCCTTGAACAAAATATAAAAAGAAATCTAAAGAATCTCTTTGTCAACCCCGCACACCGGTTACAACATATTTAGTTTCTAAACATATCTTAATGTTTGTCAGCTGTAATATTTCTTTGTATGCAGGCTGCTCGGTATCATCATAAATTCTGTGCATGTGTGTTTGACTGGCTGGATACCAAAGCAGCTTTACTCTAAAGGTTCTGTCAGTGCTGAGCTCCAGGTGCCTGCTGAGGCCTCCTGTCTGTCTGCAGGGCTGACCTACACTGGCACTCACCATATGTGCCCTTCTCATCACCTTCTGTCACAGTCGTACTGAACAATGTATGTTGGCAATCCTCACCTGACTCTCAGTCAGTCTCTTTATCATTTAGTCAACAGCTTTGACACTTTCAGATATTTTCAGCTCAACCTTGCTAACCATTTTCTTGGATTAGTTTATAACAAGGCCAGTCTAACTTCATACTCTTGATTACTCTAAAGACAAACAAACAAAATTCATCTTGTGCCATTGCTATGTTTATTATACCTAGTGTTATGAGGGTACAAAAGATGTATTATGCCAGATACAGATTTCTTGATTGTCAATACTATATATAAGGTTTGCAAAGTTATATTTTGCAGATTTTCATTAGATAATATTATACAAATATATTGTGCCTTGATTTTAGAGCTGTGAAAAAGAAATACATTTTTTATTTTTCAGCTGGTGTCGTGAACTACAAGTCAAAAGGATAGTGGTCACATTTGGCTTGCTAGTAGCTATTTTGGCAGCTCCACCTGGCTTTACACCAGTGCTCCACTGAAGCAGCAAAGTCCCTGGTAGCCTGGTTACAGTGAACCTGAGCAATTTGAAGCATAATTAACTCATAAATCTTCCCTAGACCATATGAAAAAGCTGAACCTGATTACACCCCCCGTCCTCAGCATAATGTGAGGATCCACAATCAGCCAGCTAGTCTGATAAGAAACCAATTCAGGTTCTGTGTTTAATAATTTTAAACAGCAGCTCACCTTGAGTTAATGAAATGTCTAAACAAATAGGTCTTCTGAAATTCAATACACAAAATCACAACAAAGAGCAAGACTGCATGTGCAAAGATTAAATTTATCTGTTGAGCAAGGCTGAATTCACTCAGTTCACCCTTATTATATATATGTTGCCCTCAGGTAGTGGATGATCTCTATTCAGAGTCCTGAAATTGATGATATAGCAAGTCTACAGACAGAAAGAAAATGATTCATTGCCTTGGCCATCAACGTGTCTTCACAATCTTAGGTGTAAGCCTTGCCATTTATAGCATACTCACTTCTTTAGTAAAATCACACATTAAATCACATATGCCCATGAAGACAATTTCCACCCATGTTGTATGTAGGCAGAGCTATAAATGTTGACAACTGCTAACACCACTTACATGCATGGAAGATCTGACCTAGAACCATGCAATTCCATGTTTCTGGAACATTTAGAATAATTCAAATATGCAACGTGCTCTTGATTGCTTCCCTAAATTGACTAATCAGACATATGTGTTAAGCTGTGAGAACAGAAAAGGAAGCAAAAAAGTAATTGGAATGCACCCAAAAGAAAATTTAGACTGATAGAGGCCCAATATTATCATCACAGTAATAGTTAATAAACAATATTTACCTATATTAGATAATGCTGTATTCTTTTGACACAGTGAAAATACTGCAGCATTGATATGGCTTGTCTACTTCATCACACAATCCTGCACTGCATCACTATCACTTACAGATTTCCAAACAACTACCACATGGTCAGCTCCCTCACTTCCCCCTACTAAAACACATACCCAAACAGGAACAAGATGGAAATAAGCATCAGTTATTATTATTGGCCCAGTTTTACTTGTGGGACCAATACTGGGATGTTTAAAAAATTAACAACATTGGCTGATCTATAAAACTTCACCTTATCAAGCAAGAGGATGATTTCTTTAAGAGGTTAAAGCTCCCTGGAATATCAATAAAATAGTGCAAGTCTGACCTGATAATAGGTCAAGTAATTCCCCAGGCTGAAATATGTTTTCTACAGAAAAGCAAAAAGAAGGTATAAGAGAAGAACAATGAAACAGTTTCCAGAATACAAAGTTGGAACCAGGTTTAGATACACCATATAAAAAGACAGAGCCTCTCTTTCTTAATGTCTGTAATACATGTAGACTAAATCTTGGGTCAGTTAAGATGACAAAAAATATTTGTACTTGCTAAATGCCAGAATATTGAGAGAGGCAATATTTGCCTTTATTTAATTTGGGGAAGTTCATATTATCATGTCAGGACTTTGCAAACTTCTTATAGATTAAAAAAACATATAACAGTTTCTAGATGACTGAAGGTTTCACATTCATTTGTTGAAACAATTCTACACAAATAATATATAAATATTCAGCTACCATTCTGAACATTCTCAGGTGCTTTATTTTATTAATTTTTTTAGAGTGAAATGTGTTAATCATAGAACTTTTCAGAAGGTCTTCTGAAGATGTTAAGATGAAACTGCAAAGAGACATTATCCAGTAGAATGCTGTATTGACATGGGTCAGAAAGAAGCCATGACTCCAGCAGTAACAAAAAAGGAAAGAAAACCATTTGTAAATGCACTTAGGAAAAAAAACATAAATTATCCAAGATGGTCTGATGAAAATACACTTAAAGTGTTTGGCCTTTACTACCACCATTGTTAAATTTGAAGAAAAACGGGAAGCTTAAAAACCATTCCAACTGTGAAGGAGAGGATGGCAGTATCATGTTTTGTTGGGGTTTTATTGGCGGAGGATCTGATTAAGTTCACAAAATAGATGCCAGTGAATGTAGATATCAGGTTTCGATTGCACTTGCAATACAAATAAAAGTAGGCACAATGAGTTGGGAGAAATGTGATCCTATTCTTAAAGGAAAAGGCTACCATTTTCTCAGTTTCTCATATTACCATAGCTATAAAGTGAGTCATTTTAATCCTGTCCAGATTCGTGAGTGGATTTATGACATCTTTACAAGGAAGAAGAAAATAAACAAAGTGGTAATTGTGTGGATGAAAATGTATTTTTGGTGTCAGAGGCTAGCAGAAAAAGGGCAGACAGGTGAGATGATAGGAAGGCAACAGCAGCTCAGATAATTCATTGGAACCGCAGTATGAGCAATACTGCTTTTGAATGCACAACACATTGAACCTTAAATAAGCAGCAACAGAAGATCAAGGTAGTATACTAAGCTTCATACTCCTGTCAGCTATGAACAGGAAACTGAGCTCACAATTTTCACAAGCTCACCAAAATAAGAACAAAGGGGGATAAACATTGTTTGTTCCAATAAGTATTTACTTCAAATTGTAGAGTCAGAATTTGGTCTAAACAACATCAAATAATCTGTCTGCCTACTAAGATGAGCATTGTTTAAAACAATGACCTTCCTCAGTTAAACTGAAATCCTGGGAGAATTTATTAAAAAAATTATACTAGATATATTAGAATTAAATCGGCAGAGTATTGACTTAAAACAGAGCACTGCTCTCTGATGCACAAACATGATACCAAATACTCTTATTTTAGTGGCGATTATGGCCAAAACTGCTCATTTTGTTTCATTAATTTCATAGATTTTAAAGCATTAAAAGAATTAACAAAGTTATTTGCTCTTTTTTTAACATATAAACTTTCTGGCTTCAAACTTCCAAGTGTTTCTGATATGCCCATAAATCTTATAAACAATGGGATGGACAACAAAACTCATTTTCTTGACCCATTGTGGTTTTGCTTAAAAAAATATCTAATGGACATTTTAAAAGACTATTGTATGTAAGTTGTGCCAAAAAGAGTTGGTCTATTGCCAAAGCTATTAAAGCCTACAGTATCATGTTCTCAATGATAATGTCAGTGACCACATTTCTACAGAAGTATTTTTAAAAGAAATTACATGAATGAGAAGGTGTTTCTGAAACTCTTGAAAGCCAAATGAATATAAAATCACTTTGCACTAGTCTTGTGGTTGCATAACCTAAATAACAGATTAATGTAATAAATATATTTGTTGTTCAGCCCACATACGTATTTATTCAATCATTTAGCAGCAAAAATGGGTTTTTGAATTTAAAGTGCTGCAATGTTGCTAAGTACAGTTTTTAATTACAATGTGATTAGCTGCGATTAAATACAGACCCTGAAATTGCCTCAAATAAAAAAAAATATTTGAGTTCCACCACAAGTGGAAATATAACGAAATTATAAATGCAAGTGTTCCAAAACTATCTTAAAGTATAGTTTTAAGACTATATTACATATAGTCAGTTCTAAGACTATATGTAATAAATCCCTGGAGCAAAAAATTTAGCTCTTCTTCCTTGTGTGTAGTGTCATATAATGTATGCATTCCTCATACTGCTAGAAATGTTTTATGAGAGACAAGTGTTAAATCACTGCACTCACCTGTCAAGCACATTTAACTTCACACTGATACCTCAAAAGACAGACACCACAGTCCATGACAAAAAACATGAAGCTTTGAACTTCGTAAGACACCGTAAGCTAGTTTATCGTCACAAACAGAGTAGCAGTTTATAGCAATGCCAACATGGATAAACAAACTGTGAGTCATATTTTAAGAAATAGCTAGGTACACAGTTCAAGAGTCTGCTAAGTACAAGATGCAAGTTTTACCAAATTACTCATATGCTTATAACATGCATTTTAACACCTTCAGGGCAAGAATTTGCTTTGTGTGACATTACAGTGTGTAATTAAGCACTATATTTTCAGAAGAAATCATGTCCTTCATTACAGAGGCACTGACACCAACCACCCACAGAGGTCGGTTGAGCCTGAAGGTAGAGGAGTGGAGTGTGTTTGATTGGATGCAAGTAGTAAGTTTCCCTTTTCCTACACACCAAAAAGTTATTGCTTAGCAGAGAACTGCTCAATCCATAACTGAGACATGTTTAATTCACTCACCCACATTACCAGGTTTGTATGTTGTTGTGACAAGCTCATGGTCATAAGTAACAAGATTGTAACATACTTATATTTATAAGAATGTCTAGAATTTTGAGACTATTTTGTTTTTGTTTGTCTTAGACAGAGAAATAGAACAGAATTGCCTGAGGTAATTAAGGATGACATGATGTTTATGTAACCTCCAAACCTCACAACCCAGAAGCAATTATTGGCTCCTGGTCCCGATGACCCCAGTGCTGTAGCATTTTGCATCGCAAAACCGCAATCCTGTGTCCTAAGAGTTAGCAGGGTACAGGGTGATGGGGGAGGTGGGAACACTGAGTGGGGGCAAGCAAGAGTTGAGTTCTTTTCACAGCTCGCTCTGACGGGAACTATTGCTGTCTAATACGGAGTGACGGGCACTTCAGTGGAGAGGGCGTAGAGCCCCCCAATTTCCACCAGGTCCCCTCAGCAGGAGCAGCAGAGAAGCCAAGGGTTGGGGTGGCAGACTTATTGTGGCCCAGTGAGTTGGAGTGGGGCATGGGGCCTCATTACAACGCTTAACTGCACTCACAGGCCCTCATTAACCCACCACACCAGTGACTCAAATCAAAACAGACAAAATAAAAAGAAGGTCAGTGCGTGAATAAAAGGTTCTATTCGAGCTGTAGCATTGTAACTGAGTGCGTTATGGCATTTTTAAACAACCAGCCCCCAATAAACATTGAATTCTAGAACAATGTGTCAATTTAAGTGTAAAAATTTCCTATATAAATGACTTTCTTCAAGTAATTGTTCATTTATTGTTAGACTGATTCTGTGCTGGCTTTTGATTATATGTGGATGGGGTTAATCAAAACCTAATAAACCTAAATAAAACCAGTTCACAATAATTCAGATAATTTATCTTTAGTGATGACCACCCTATCTTTTTATCCAGTCTTCATCTGTCTATGCACTCCCCTCAGCTGCATACAAATAGCCCTGGACAAACTGCAAATTCAGTAAAATCAGCCCACTCAAAATGCCTATGGACAGACAGTAGACCGGTTATATGCATATATACTTACCAGCCACTTTATTATGTACACCTGATTAAGTGCTTGCTCACACATAGCACTGCACTGAATTGCTGCCATTTCAGTCAATGGAATGACAGCAATTCAAAGTATTAAGAAGTGTGAAGATGACTAGCTAAATCTATTTGCTGATCTCCAGGGACTATCAGTCACAAGCATTCCTTTCTTTCTTACACAGAGTGGCCCCAGAAGCTGAAAACATCCAAATAACAATGCAGTTTAAACTTGAAAACAGAACCAACCTGCTTTGTATCAACAGTGCAGTGTTGCAATACTATGGGAAACATTTTTAGCACACTTTTCATTAGTCTTCATAGCCATTGTACAACAATATTTGTTAACCGGTGGCTAGGTGTCAGTTAGGGCACTGTTGATGCAAAACAGTCAATGCTTTAGTAATATATTTTGATATTGAAATGCAAACTAAAGACAAAGCCAAAAGCCAAACTGCCCTGGCCAGTACATTACTCCTGCAAGAGATCACATCACTACTAACAGAGATATTTTTAAGTCTAACTCTTCAGTCAAGTGTTGTAGTTATTTAACAGTATCAAGAGAGTAGACAGCTGCTGGCTAGCACTTAGCTCCCTGGTCTAAATACGTAGTGATGAGGTCACACATTAAAGATCAGCAGGCCATCACATTCTGTCTGTCACATCATTAGCAGTGCTCTGTTTCCCATTTTATAACTCTTAATCTGCATACATCACCATAGAAAAGAGAAAAGAAGCAGACTTCGAGGGGGCTTTTGTATAACACATTATGTACATGTGTAGAAATATGTGTGATGAAAATTGTGCAGGGTATAAGCAATGGAAGAGTTACAGGAGTGGGGAAGAAAAGAGGAGAAAACCACATGGCGAAGGCAAAGCGCTGAAGAAGACAGATGGACCTACTTACCAGCCTGGTTAGTGGTAATGTTGACTGAGGCGTACTGAGGAGAGTAGGGGCTCTGATCTGACACTCCGTTGACAGCCTGCACCTCAAACGTATACTGCGTGTGGGCCAACAGGTCACTAATGTACACCCGACTTTTTGTCAGGCCAAGCTGACGGGGTAAAAACTGAACATTGTCCCCACACCGAGTGCACCCTCCGCGGCCTCCGCCACAGCTCTTGCAGATGATGTTGTAGACTACATCCTCACGACCTCCAGAGTCTCGAGGTGGCATCCACTCCAGCATCACAGAGGTTTCATTCACACTTGAGATCACAGTCTGTGGAGCTGAGGGGACAGCTAGAAAACAAGAAAGATTTATAGTCTCAACATTTAGTTAGGTAAATGGACAGATGAAATAGGAAAGTATTTTGATCAACATGTTGTGCAAATGTTTACAATAGTTCTTGAATTTTGAGGTTCTGCCATGCATTTTATGGAGTTTTATGTGACATACCATAACAAACTAGTGCATAGTTGGAAACTGAAAAGTGTTGCATGCATTTGTATTCAGATCCACTGGGATAATACTTGGCAGAACCGCCTTTTGCCGCAATAACAGCTAACAATCTTCTAGCCATCTTCACCAGACAAACTGGATGGAAAGTATCTGTGAAAAGCAACTTTCCAGTCAGACCACAGATTCTTAGTCGGAATTACTTCTGAACTTTGACTATGTAATTCTTTCATTTTCTCCTTGGATATTCCTCCATATATTTGATTCCATCCATCTATCCCAAACTATAACCACTGTCACTGTACCTAATGAAGAAAAACTCAAGCGCTTAACAGTGCAACTTCTACATTTCACCGTAGGGTTAGTGTGTTCAATGTGATGTGTAGTTTTCATTTTTCTACCAACACAAAATCGATGATTTCTGAAGACCATTTTTATTTGAGGGTATCAGAGTATATGGAGTAAATGAACATATTTTTCCCAATATTTATTTGTAAAACACTTGTGCACCAGATATAATTTTCCTCCAACTTCACAATTATGCATGACTGTGTTGTTGTACCACATTAATTCCCAATAAAATACATCCAAGTAAGTAAATGTAAAAATGTGAGAAACAGTGTATGAATGATTTTCAAGACACGGTATAGCATGCACTTTTATTTTATTGTAATTGCCTTTGTAATATTATTTAAAGGCAAATGAGCAAAATCATGATGCTTAATTGGACCCTCTTACCCAAATATGTACCCAAACGCTGGATGTTCATCTAAATCTTTTATAGTGGCTCAGGTTGGCCGGTTATTGTTCCCATTTAGCTAATAAAATACATTAAAAATGAAACTTTCTGAGCACATATGTTCAGTTCCAATTTGCCATTATCAAACCCAAATCATGATCAATGAAAACAACTTTATTCAGCTTTTCAAATTCACTCTTTAAGAAAATTTTCATGTAGTTCAGATGGAAGGCAAGGCTGTCTTTCCTCTGCCTTTCAACAAAACTTTGTTGAAAGGCAGGGGGGTCTGACTAGGACTTTAGCGAAAGTCATGAAAAACTGATATAGAAAAAAATTATTGTAGCTCACATCAGTGCAACATTTGGAAAATCTGGAGACGTGTTCTGCCCTTGACAGTGTGAAGGGCATAACTGCTATCTCTTCCTAGACAAACCCCTAACAGGAGGAGAGAAATTTCACCAGCTTCTCTGTATAGCCTCTTAGAGTTGACTGAATTCCAGGCTTGCAGTGCCTTTTCCCTTGAGATGCCCATTTACACTCTCGTTTTCAAAGTTGATCTCCACTTTGTCAAGTGCTTTCCTAACATCTCTTTTTAACATTTTTTAAAATGGAGAACAGCATAGACGCTAAGAAAGACATACACTCTTCTCTTGAGAGATTCTTAGCAGGGCGGAAACTTCCCACATGTTGCTGCGTGTTGAGTGGCAGGGGAAACAAACAAACAGTGAAAACTGTTTATCTTTTAAGGCCATGTGCACCTAATTATAGTAGACATGTCCTCTAGGACTAACAAGATAAACAGTTCCACTCCGCCCACAACATCCTAAATCTGAATCGATCACTTTTTATTTAACCTTTTTTAATTGGCTGCAATTAACAGATCTCTTGCACTGGAAGAAAGCCCATTGGAGTGCTCTTCTTGGAGTCTCTCTGAAACACAACTCCTCTTTGGCATCTCCTTCTGAGGGAGGAGGACTAATATCCCTCCCATTAGCTGGCGGGCCTCTCTGATGGGCCTGTTTTCTTGCTTTAATCAAACCAGGCCCTGCTGCGCTTAATACGGGTGACGTGACGCTGCTGCTTTCTCATTCACAACAGCTGCTCAACTCCCAGACCCAGGCTTATGCAAATCTCCTTTGTTGGAGACCATCAAATCTTTTCCCTTCTCTCCCTTTTCAACAGGCTAAGAGGGAGTTTAAGGGAAAAAACACAACTGAAACACTGAAAGGTGCTTATTTTTCCTAACTCTCCCCTAGAGCACTAATTCTCCTTTCCTCCACACCCCCTTTTCTTTCCGGATAAAATTCCTGGCTTCTTCTTTTATGGCTGTCTGTCCTTCATCCTTAACCCCCCTACCTCAGTGTTGCTTCGCTCTATCCATCCATCTGCCTTTTTCTTCTCCCATATCACCGTTAGTCTCAAATTCTAATTCTCATTCAAACGGCTTCATTGGCATCACAAGGGAACGCTTCACCCCGGCTCATTCTCTGAGGCTGACCCTTCACAAAGCTACGTGCCCTGGCCCACTAACCTCCAGTCTGGTTTGGAGTAGGGACTGTGTGATGTTGAGGGAGGGCAGCCGAGCCTTGTCTGCCAGGTCAGATCTGTGGACAGCCACACTTTGAGCATGTCAGCATTATGTTTGTGCGAGGGGCAGCTCTGACAGGGTTTCTCTGTTCAAAGCTGTGCAGATGACTATCACCCTCTGATCTCAAAAACGTCTACTTGCGGGTGAGAAATGTACGTGTCAAAGACTTCATATCTGAAACTAAAGAATAACTGCTCATGTCTGGATAGTTTGTGGAGATGACTTGAATGTTGAAAAACTATAATGAAAATGGAAACCCATACATACTTGTGCATGGCATCTGCAGAGGATCAGAGTCAGTACGATAGTATCCATTGCGACAAATGCAGTTGATGGCCCCCTCACTTGTGGTACGGCTGTTGATGGGACACTGCATACAGGACTCATCGCCTTGAGTAGGCTTGAAAAATCCTGATGGACAAGCTGAAGACAGAGGACAAAACAAAAAATTTTGTCATTCTTAATAAATCAATTTTTTTCACAGAAATAGACTACTGATGTAAATGCCAGGGTAAATACTGTGCAGTGAAAAACTGATGTTTACATACACTCTATAACAATATTAAAACTGACATTAAAACTAAACTTTATATGTTTATGTTAGCTGAAATAACTAACAAAAACATAAAATTTATAAAGACTAAAGGCTAAATGTTAAAGGCTAGAGAAATGTGGACACTTTTTTGAGGATTTTTTTTTTATTTCTTTTTTGAATGTACAAGAAATTAAGAGCATCTGGGAAATCCCAGATCATGATGTCATGGGTTTGTAAGCCTTTGATTAAGACCAATTTACAATATTTTAGTTAATTGGTTGCAGACCTGTGGATGCATTTTAAGACAGATCTCAAACATGCTGCTTGTGTGACATCATGAGAAAATCTAAATAAATCAAGCAGAATATCAAAAGGCGAATTCTGGACCCCTGAATGTCTTGTTCATCATTAGATTCAATTACCAGATGTCTGAAGGTGTTGCACTCAACTTTTCAAACAATTATATACAAACACAACAAAGGAATGTCCAGCCGTTATGCTGCTCAGGAAAGAGACGGGTTCTGCGTTCCACAGATGAACATGTTTTGGCTTGTAACGTTAACATCAAACCCTGAACAAAAGCCAAAGAGCTTGTGAAAAAGCTGGCTAAAGCTGGTAAGACAGTGTCATTATCCACAATGAACCAAGTCATGTACAGACAGCACTAAAAGGCCACTCAGAGGAAAAAGCCATTACTCCAAAAGCAACAAAAAAGCCATATTGCAATTTGCAAATGCCATTCATTTCTTTATTGTCCCACATAGGGAATTTTGGTGAACAGCAGCAGTCAAAGACAGTAATGGCATAATCCACACGTCAACACAATTACTACACCACATGCATTCTGGGAAAAAGACGTCAATTTTTGAAGACATGTCGTGTCTGATGAAACTAAACAAAATCCAATCCGTGAAGTATGGCGGTGGCAGTATAATGTTGTTAGAGTTAGCTGCAGGAGCAACTGATGCGCTTCCATATATCATGAAGTAAGAATGACGTATGGAAATATTGACGAAATCTCTCACCACATCAGCCTTGAACTTTAAAGCTTCGGATCAAATGGGTCTTCTAAATGGTAAATGATCCAAAGCTTAGTATCAATGCTGCGAGTTGACTCTTTGTAGACACATAAACATTAAAACATGTAAGTTTGCTTTGAATTATTCCCGGTGCTGCGGTTGTCTGAGAAATATCCGAAGCATTCTGTTCCCACACAGGCACAGGCAGGGTAATCAAAACATACACCACGTACAGCATTAAATACTGTAATTATATGGGTGGATGAGTCATCTCTTCTACATAGGTGGTTTTGTTTGTGTGTTGCCATAAGATTCAGTTGCTGTTGTGATAATATTGGTAGTAAAAAAAAATGTTTTTGGTGAAATATGTTTATCCTTTACTGGTTTAAAAATGTAATAAAAAACTGACATTTGCACCTGCACCATGTCAAGAGCTTTTCTTGTAACTCGAGCCAAAAAGAAATCTATGGATTTGCTTCAGGTAATCTAGCTTCCACCTGCTCCACTGATAGAAAATGAAATATAGAGGTACTAAGACCGAGGTGTTGGAAGTACAGCAACCTGAAAAAAATTACACATGGGACATTGTGCTTATCTGAAGTTAAAACCCCTTCAGGTATTTTGAAATGCAGTTTCGTTTTCTTTGGCAGCTTTATAAAAAGTGGAATATTTTATGCAGCTAGATAAAAGGAGACTAGAAGGTGTTCTTATATACTGTTTGTCAATTTGTATATTTTACAACTATATACTAATATATAATTTTAATATAAAATTGTCAAGGTAATATTTATCTACATCCTCTTATTGCTACTTGAACAACTTAAACACTGTAACAACTACTGTATAACAGAAAATGTTCTGGAATAAAATTTCTATATTTAGCAAACTAAAGAAAATTGCTAATTTTTTCATTCTCTTACTGTAAATGCAATTACACGTCAGACATAATATCTGGAGCATAAAAACACCAGCTGCAGTTTTCATGTAGGAGAGGTTATGGCGAATCAATCTTGAGGTTTCTGTAACAAACACATAAAAGTACCAGTTTGTAAAACAAAATATATCAGCCAGAATACTATGTTTAAAATGATAAATGTATAAGCATGAAAGATGAAAACAGTTATCAAAACAGTGCCGTTAACTGAGATGCTGTTTTTTATTTCATAAAATGCTTCACTGCTTGAATGAGAAAGAAGTTTGCACATTAGGAACATGCATAATGAAATAATGAATAATGAGTGAATCCATACATTGCTACTGAAGAATGTCCGTGAAGAACAAAGATTGACAGTAAGTAAGGATTCAGGCGGGACTCTAAGACACAGTTTGGCAAACTTGATATGTAATGGTTATAGTAAAGAAAACTGTAAACCTGTCGATGGAGGTGTTTGAACATGCAGGGTGTGGATACTTAACGGGGAGCTCAAAAGTTAAATATTACAACACTGACACAGTTGGGCCTGGCCATCTGGCGCTGTGGTCCCTCAGTTTTTCTGAGTAATCCTGGCTCTTAAAGTCGAAGAATCAAAGAAAAAAATATTTAAGTCATGGCTAAGCTATTAAAATACTACAAAGCTCATAAAACAGAAACATGTCAAGTTCTGAAAGAGGAATCTCATATGGATAGTTTTTTTTACCCTGTTAAAGAAAATTACAGCCATACGTTTAAAATAATTAGAAAGTATAATTATAAAGTTTTTACACCAGTCCAATTTCTTCAGTCTTTTGTTACTAAAACGTCAGAATTTATTTTAATATTCTAATCTCTTCCCAAAGCCATTTGTCGAACCTACAACCCTCCCATTACAAGACAACTACTCTACCCACAGAGTCACAGTCTGTCTTACCCGACAATAGAATGCAAATTTCATAGCCAATATTTAAAATCATGGGAAATACCCAGCCTACTGTGTGAGCAATCATATTATTTAACATAAGCCTAAACTGTGACAGTAAAGGATTTTATTTGGCCTTTTGCCTTATTTATAAGGCATAAATTGTGTTATAATTAACACACTTATAATAATCACATGCATAAGCTCATTCAAAGAATTTTTAAATTATCATCCTACAGTAAATAAACTGAGGCAGTGTGGCTGTAGAACAGCTAACCTAATTTTCTAGCGTATGATTACATCTAGTTATCCAAACTTTATCTAAAAGGGCACATCTAACAATCTTAGTTAAATAGCAGTGTCAACAGCAAAAAGTTACTCAAAATAAAATTCAAATTTCACAAAGTATTAGTGTTGACATGTTTTTCTTCTTCTATGATGGATGGGGGAAAAGGTTTGGGGGACTGAGAGAAACATGAGGCCTGGACTTTCACGCTGCCAGTCAACGGGGTCCATTAATGAGGCCCAGGCAACAGCTATGTGGGGAACTGGGATCAGACCAGTGAGGTCCACGACAGTGTGGGGCTCCAAGGATCAACACCATAGGAAACAGCATAAAGAGGGAGTTGAGGCGGGAGTGTAAATGAAAACAAAGACATAAGATGGAAGAGGTTGGGAAATTTTTCATCCAAAGAATTATGTGAATTACTGTGTCTGTATTAAATTAATGTGTGGTACCAGCATGCAGACTATGCAAAACAAGACACGCAATAACATTCAAATCTGGCTGTAGAGGAGACTGAATGAAAATAACTGACTTGCACATGCAGAGCCACCGCATGATGCCAGGCCACGACAGTGGTTGCATTTCTGTGGTTCCTGATGGATGACACACTAGTCCATAATTTAAATTTTCCCACTGAGATCCTAAACCAACAGACATTATTGTTTGTTCACTTAAGGCTATAAAAGTTTGTGTTAAAAATTATATGAAGAAATATTCTCTTAAGACATTACATTTTCTGGGACTGTTCGGTTTTATTTTTTCAGATAGATACAATTCCTCCATAAGACAACAGTAATTTAATGATTTGGGTATTTTTGTATATTTCTTCTAAGGTATTCTCAATAAAACTTAGTTAATGCATTACACAGCTTATGATGTTATGCATTGTCAGTATGAGGCGTTGCTACAAAGTCAGCAACACATCACAAGCGTCAATCTAGCTGACACATGTTTGCCCAGGAAGAGTAAATGCTGCAAGTCAGTGACTCTATGTAGTCTGTGTCCTTAAATAAAAATAAAACAGAAATGAAATGAATAAAACTGACTTTGAATCTGTCAATATAATTGGTTGAAATTGCCTTTTTTTGAAACGTGCCTTAAGATAACGTGCTGTTAATTGGCCATATGCAAAACACATTTAATTCAGTTGAATTAAATAAACCAATCAACATCACCTCTTTCACTCAAAAAGACATCTGGGGACATCTATTGTAATATATGAGTATTGTAGCTTACAGTATGTTTACCTTGGGGAAAAAGACAGGTTGGACTTTCAGTCCAACTAAAACAAATGACTCAGCACTGAGAAGCACACATAGGATTAGATGCATTTACTTTTACAAACATTACAGTTTGATAACTCTTATTCATGTGGTAAAAAGAGACTTGAACCGATGTAATAAACAAACCAAACTTTTGTGAAAACCAAATGATCCACTTCAAGAGGACAATATTATATGTCTTGGCATTCCTCTGTGCTTTACCATGGTCATTATTTTAGGGAAAAATTTGGGGAATTTCCATTTTATACTCGGATGACAGATTTAAAGAGTTGCACAGTTGGTTGGTGTCAGATGCAGAGCAGCGGAGACAGGGAGAGCTGTGATTAAAAATCGGATCCGGAGCTTTAATTCCCTACCTACCCGCCTGCCCAGACTGCTGCTGTTGAGCTGTTTGATCATCATGCTGGCAGGATTGCTCAACATGTGAGAACTAAAGGCAAAATTTATCTGGATGTTTCCTCTGAC
Source organism: Xiphophorus maculatus (assembly GCF_002775205.1). Lineage (NCBI taxonomy): Eukaryota > Metazoa > Chordata > Actinopteri > Cyprinodontiformes > Poeciliidae > Xiphophorus > Xiphophorus maculatus. Next base: position 9,516,835 of record NC_036462.1, on the reverse strand, counting down.
TAAAAATATCTTTCTGCTTATCAAAGTTAATTAGAGTCAGAATATTTACTGACAGCAGCCCCACTGTTGTTCCTGCTCTTTCTCCAGTCTGCTAATAATATCATCAATAGCATCAATCAAAAGGAGGCTATGGGGTTTCTTTCTCTCCTTATCAGAGTGCAAAAACAACTTTTAGACATAAGACTGACAATAAAAAGTGGACAAAAAACAAGAAGAAAATACAAGTAGTAAATCTTTAAAACAATTTATAAACACATAAGACCCAGTTTAATGGTAGCTCAGTGTATAGGGATTCAGGCCTAAGTCTTGAATAGTGAAAATAATAAAAATATCTGCCATCTGGGTGACTTAGTTTAATTTTTAGTATGGTCTAATCATTTAGGCACTAAGTGTTATATTACTTTAATTTAACACTACTTCTTTAAATGTCTATCCCCAGCCCCCCAACACACACATAGCCCAGCTGCTTATGTCTGCCAATGTTTATGACTGATAGTAATATATAGTCACATAAAAGCTTTAATTAGAGGTTTTTGCAAGACTCACTGAATAAATATAGGACTGAAGGAGCTGTAAGGTAAGTCACTGCACTAGGGTGCTAGTCAAGTTTTATAGCAGGTAATTTGCTGGTTGTTTCAAAGGTTTCCTGAACATTACAGTTGAAAAGATTTACAGCACATTAAAGAAGGTACCTGGAGCAAAAAACATCTGAATCCTCCAAAGTAGACGGGTCTGTGTGGATATTTATGTGTGAGGGAAGAGAAAAACAAGCCAATGCCAACGTGAACAGCCATGTTGGCTTCTTCATCCTGTTTATGTGGTCTATCAGCCATCAAACACACAGAGAAATAGACACATTTACAGCAAATATATAGAGAAAGGTGAGGATTTGACATTCCCATTTCATTTAACAGATTTTCCCCCAACAAAGGGGTCGCTACTGAACAATCGGAAAAGCAACATAAACCAATCCCATCCAAGGCTATACCTATTGTAGCAAAAAAAGAGGAAGAGGGGGAAAAAAATCTACCTTCTATCCGGCTTCCTTCCCACACATCTCTCATCTACAGCACCAAACAGGGAAGTGCTTTGTCCCGCAGTCTGAAGAATCACAGCAACTATAGGACACTCTTCCGGCCTCCTCTTCCCTGTTCTTTCTTCTAAGGACACATTTCATCCTAACCAAAGGCGCTTTATTTAATGAACACACTCTTAGAGAAGAGAAAAGGGAGACAAAGACAGACAAGGTCTTTGTGCATTTGTGTGTGTGTCCATGTGTGTGTCTAGGTGCGTCTGTGTGGTGTTTAAGGTGTGAAAGACAAAAGGCTGCAGGGGTAGGAAAAAAAAGAAAAAAAATCAGAGGTGCTAGGTTTTGTGAGCACAGCAGGAAAAAGTGCTGAAAGCAGTGGAAATGGATGGAATCAGTGGGATTTAGTGGAGGGTATTTTCCTGTTTTCCTTATTTCCCTGAGAGACACAAACTGCTTTCGTTGGCCTCTGTTGAGTCTGGTGCTGCATGTACAAATGATATAAATAATACTAGTCACAGTATAAACATAGTCATGTGAATAAGTAATAATACAAATACTAATCATGTTTTTGCTACAAAGTTCAGTGTATTTGAAAGGCATATTTGTGATAAACCATGATAATATAGCAGATATTTGTGAAGTTAAAGGAAATGAAAAAAAAAATACAAATAGAAACAGTAGGGTGTATATATTCTCCTGACAGACTACAGTTCACTATTGTCCTTTATTCTCAGTAGAAATTAATTTATTACATATGTCACAGGTAAAATTTCTCCCAAGGGAGATGAAGAAAAACTGCAAACCTTCCATGACATGCCAATACAACTAAAAGGAGAATATTGATCAGAGAAGCAAAAAGACCCTCGGTAACTCTAGAGCAGGGTATCCAAAGTATGGCCCGGGGGCCATTTGCGGTCCCCGGGCTGATTTTGTGCAGCTCTTGACTGCAATTCAAGATTATTTAAACACTGGCTCACCGGTTGATGTCGATGGAGACATTTGTCTTTTAATTAGAGCCAAATAATTTCAGACAAATTATTGATTAAATATCATTGATTATTTTAAACAATGCTTTAAGCATTCTCTTTTATTATCATAATAGTAATAATAAACATTTATTTATTAACTTTTACTCCAAAGAGGACTTTGACGTACCCAAATCAACTTTTCATTAATTTGTTAAACAATTACTTAATACACCAATTACAATAGAAGAACGTTCGGTTCTTGTTGCTGAAACTCATCAAAAAAATGTCACACTATTTAATTGAGCCCCAATGAATTTGCAAACTGAATGTGTTTTGAAAGTACTCACTCAGTACTCTTTGTCACAATTCTCAAGTGTTTGGGTCATGAACAGACCACTATAAACAGTGGTCTGTTTATGATATACATGTTTTTCTATTTTCAGTTATTTTCTCTGGGTTCAATATTATTTCAGTGAGGATGCTGCACTAAGTTTAGTCTCTTGTGCTCGATTTCTTGTACATTTTAGTTTATTTTCTTAGATTATTATCAGGAATTTTCCCCTTTTTTTTCTAGATCCTTTGAATTCTTGATCAGCTCGTCCTGTGTTAAAAAGTCTTCTCTCTCAGTTGTCCTGCTGTCTCCCTGCCACAGCTGAACCATATTTACCCTGATTAGTTGATCTAGTTCTTTGTCATTTTCCACCCTTACCTCACTATTTAAGCTCCTGATTTTTCATTGTTCGTGGCTAAATTCTTCCATGGTCTATAATGCTGTTCATGCCCCTTGATCTTTACCTATCTTTTCCCTTCATTAATGCCTAAATTCATATTTATCGAGAAGTTGTCTGTTCCTTTACACTCTTTTTAAGTGATTACAAAAACATATTTCCAACAAAGAAATCTATTTAAAATATTGCATGATTAGTTTGTGTGAGCAGAAAAAGAACTATATTTTTTGATTTTACTTATTCATTGTTAAATTTGTTTTGGCTCATAGTTACTTCTACCTTGACCATTATAGTCCATGTGGGGAAAAAAGTTTGAACACCACTGCTCTAATGGACTTGGAATGACCTTTCGTTCAGCTGGGAGAATCTTGTGACAGTACATTAACCCAGCACTCCATAAATCTGGCATTTATGACAGAGGGGCAAAACTGTTGAATTGTTAAAGGAAAACCAAAAAGAATTTGTCTATGCAGTTAGCCACAAGGCATGTAGGGAGAAAGGCAAACACATGAGAGAAAGCACTCTGGTTAGATGAGACAGTATTTCAACTTCTGGCTCTTGGAGTTGACTTAAAAATAAATGCTGCAAAACATTGGCTAATCCTGGAAGAAAACCTGGTAGAGCCAGCAAAAGATTTAACACAAGTCTGTGTGTAAGGGCATAATCAAAGTAAATTCACGAGTTACGCAAATTACATTTCACATATACACTACATCCAGTCTAATTGAGGGTGAGCTATTTTAAAAAGAATAATGGGCAAAAATATCAGTCATATGAGCAAAACCAGTAGAAACATGTCCCAACAACACTTGCAACTGTAAATTAACTTTTTCCATAAACAATGTCTACTACATGCAAGGTTTTACAAACTATTAACTAAGAAGGCTGAATGCAACTCACACTTGATTTGTATTTCCAAAAACTATATGCTATTTTGTAAGTAGTGATTAGATGCCAAAGGAACACAGCTACTTTTGTAAGATAAAAGCAAGACATACCAATCTTATGTATAAAAAAGGACATAATGTCAACTTTTGCAACAGGTTTTTTATTAGTTTTACAACCTTGCAACTAATAATAACCAACAGACTAACAACCTTTTAAACTGGTCACTTCCAAATAATGCGTAACCCTATGAAATAAGAGTCATGGTCACAGTTGAAGCAGAGAGAGCCACAAGTTGTCTGCTCCTGAGAGCCAAACCCTGACCCAACCCCCCCACTTTAGCACTTCCATAGGGAACACAAGCTAGCACTGTTTGCAACACAGGCTCTCATGATTCAATTAGGACCACAGTCCTCTTGGCTGTCTAATGCAATCAGGCTTGTGTGAAGGCTATTAGACAACTGGCATTCATTTCACCCCAAACGTACACAAATGATATATTCATTTCTCCCACCAGGTTTCCATGTCTTGTGCAATTAAAAAGTCTGGAACTCTGTGTTGCTTCTCACACACTAAGCCAGGATAGAGACAGTGTGTCACCGCTGTTGACCTGCAAGGTGTAAATCACTTAAAAACTCAGAACACTCACTTGTGCCCCCAATTAAAATTCAAAAGAAACCCATCTTTAGAAAGCCACCACCTGCTAAAAAAAGAAACACCTTTTAACCCAGGCTTTATTTAACAGTAAGTGCAAGCATCTAGATGAGAAACAAATTAGATTATCATATTAATGGTAATTATAAATATGTTAAAGACTTTCAGTAGACAAGAACGAACAAGATCTTTATGTAGCATAAAGGCCATTGACTGATTTTTAAATCTTTAAATAAAATTTTATGTAATATGAAGAATGAAAAATATTTTATTTAAATTAATTGTCGTGTTTTTCTGCTGCCTGAGTGTGGATATTTTTTAAAACAAGGTGCTTTCTATAATCAGTTTACCAGAAGGACAGGACAGTGCATAAAAGGTGAGGGTAATGTGTCCAGATGTGAACTGATTAATGATAATGTATTTGTTACAGAGGAGCTTTTCCTGCAACTTGTGCAATTTTTTCATATATATGTGTGTGTGTGTGTGTGTGTATGTGTGTGTGTGTGTGTGTGCATGTGCGTGTGTGTGTGTGTGTGTGTGTGTGTGTGTGTGTGTGTGTGTGTGTGTGTGTGTGTGTGTGTGTGTGTGTGTGTGTGTGTGAAATCATATATTTCACATATAAATGAAATATATATGTGAAAATCAAACAGCAACTTGTAGTGCTGGTCACAGAACGTGGGGAAAAAAAACTCTGACTTTTCCCTCATCTTCCACCATAATGTATATCTTTAATAGACATATATAGTGCATGTCAGAGTGGGTTTGTGTGCAGCAAGGGACATGTATTATGGAATATGGCAGGACAGCAAATTCATTGAAAACTGACTTTTCTTCTCAGCATTTTGCTCTAAGCTGCATCTTTTCAGTAGTTGTCATAGAGCTCAGATCCCAAATCCCCATATTTTCTGCAGCTTCCTCTGAGACAGATTTGGAGCTGAAGTTAGCAGCAGATTAGCTAGAGTTGTGGGAAACCTGGGGAATGAAGTCTGAGGGAGCAGGTATCTCGGCAAGCCTGAAACTCAAAATAGACACAATATACACAATGTACATGCCCTGAGCAAATATAAACCCTAGGACACAGTCCAGAAGCACAGGCACACAACCGGAGATTACTTAAGTCCATCTTTCCCCAATTCATTAACTCCAAAATATAAATAAACAGAAACCATCAAAGAGCTGTAAATAATCCACGTATGGCCACAGCCCAGAGGACAAATTCAATTCACTGCAAGGGCTTCACCTCATGTATGTCACATATAAAATGTTTACCATTACAAGGTTTAGTACATGCAAGGACAAAAAGAAATGTGGAGAGCACCACACCACAAGTACCTGAAGCTAATCTGTAAGCAAACACTGGTCATAAAACAACCACAGTAAATTCAATGACTGCCAAGTGACCTTTTTATCATTACCTCATTGAACTCCCAGACATAACATAGGCAGGCACAATGCAGAAGCTTCTTCTATTGCTGAAATCATATCTTAATATTAATCAAAATAAAACATATAATCAAATTTTTTAAATGAAATTTAAAAAATCCATTCATCAAAAGTCAAAACAGAATCTAGCCGGCTAATTCAGTTGTAGTAAATTGAAAGAAAATGTGGGCAAAATCAGTGTAGGTAGATGTTGGAGCATTTTTTATTTTCCTAATAATTACTTAATAAATTATTTTAAAACTGTAAAAACTACAAATGATATCTAACCAGCTTGCCCCAAAGACATTGAAGCAAATAAATTACTTTTTAAAAAATCTTTCTGATGGATGCCTTACAGAATTCATAAATTAAGGTTGTGTTGAGTAGGGAATCAATCATTTAGCAGAAATGTAGAGTAGTGCACAAAAGTCAACCTCATCACCTCCTACACAAAATGCATAGAAATTAACACTATGATGTGCCAAGCATTACTTCTGTTGGTCCTCTGATTAAAAACGGGCCTGTTTGCATTGTGGTTATCAGCGAAAAATTCCAACGAGGGGGGAATAATTGAAAACTATCCTAACCACAGCTTTTCCATAACGTCTGATAACTACCATCTGTCAATAAAGGAGGAAACAGATGAAAGGAGAGTATCACAGGATTTATGCATGCAGAACAGTAATAAAGTCTGGAATTTTCACTGCCGTCTCAGTTTTTTTTTCTCCCCCTTTTTTAATGCAGAGGAAAAAAGAGGCAAAAAATGTGGAATGGTGAAATTACAAGCATCTGAGCCAATGCATAGACACAGAGTATAATATGAACAAGTTCAGAAGGTGGGTGGTTATGGGGAACAATATGGAAAGGGTCATTTCATGCAGGCAGAACACTTGACAGCTTGCTCTCCAGAGGATGTAGAATGTCCAATCACATTGCTAGTGAGCCCCTTAGTACACCACTCTGCAGATGACTGGGGTGTGGCAGGAGGCAGGCCTGAGTGTCGGCATTAATCTCCATTCGGGACGGAACGTAAACCTTGCACGATGCTCATCATACGGAAATTATCCCTGTATTCCATTTTGTGTTATGACAGATAATTAGTAAGACTTGGAAATAAATGTCAATTAATGCAAATGGTAGTTTTTTAGAAATTATCAAATTTTCACTTGCAATTTGTTTATGCTCACATTGCCCCATAGACAAAGCAACTAATTAATTACATATAGTACTGGAAAAGGGTAAGATTTTCAAATGAATGCATGTTGATTATTTATTATGAAATAGCATAATTGAAATGATTAAGTACAAAAAATGAATAAATAGAAATCTAAGACAAATGTAGGCCGGTGGCATTGAGATGTAATTTAAGATCCAGCCAGCCATCCATCCATGGACTATCTCCCCTTATCCTTCTAGGGTCATGGCGGTGGGCTGGTATCCGATATATTTTAACAGGTCATTATTAAAATATATTGGATGCAGCTAATTTTCACAATTTGCCATTTTGTACCTTTTGTAGTGTTTTGGGAACTCCCATGGGACATTTTGTATCAGCAGTGCTGGGGAAGCAACTGAATTGGGAAGGGATGAAAAAACAATGCATTGGTACAAAATGGGGTACAACTAGGGAAAGAAAGTGGATATGCAACAACCTCAGCCTGGAGTCAACTATATCACAACCAGAAAAATACAGAAAAGATACTTAAACATCATTAAACGTCAAGTCACTTAGACTGGCAATAAAATGAGGGAATATTGTAGTGAGCACATATCAAAGTATTATGTTGTCTTTGATGAGGCAAACAAAAAGGCAGGGCCTTAACAAGAACAAATCAACCGATGGACCAAAATATGCAAGCCGTCCCTGAAGCAACATCCACCAAAGCCTGATCACTGTACAGCTGGTTGAAAACGGGCCCTGTTGAAAAATCTTTTATTTCCCCTCCTGCTCAACAAGAGAAATGACTTGCATGTCAAACCCCTCAGTTTTTAGCACAGCTGCCTAAGCCCATGATTCATACATTTTAAAGCACTTGTGGATGACTGTATTTACATTACATGCTCTCCTAGATGCACCGATCGATGTGTCTTAACTCTTTATGAGTTTTGAGTGGGGGCTGCCAGCACCTCAGCCTCCAAAACCCCCAAACGTGCCCTTTTCTCAAGGACAGCCAGTTGCTAGGGCAACAGGCGCGATTGCTATGTAAGGCAGCTTCCCCGCTCCGTTCTGCAGGCTGCACCCGGACCTTAGAGCCCTGATCACAGCCACAGACTGCTGATGATACTAGGACTGGGTGGACGAGCATGGTGAGTGGAGGTAGAAGATAAGGGATGGATAAGATAGGGACTGGTGAGACAATTTAATGATAAATAACCTCAACGACCCATTAAAGATGGGCAGTGTGTCAGTGTTGAATTCACACTTTCCTTGAAAAAGATAAACCATATTGGTTGAAATATACAGCCAAGAACAAGCAATAAACACCCTCCAAATGCCATATGACGGTTTCAACACGCCTTGGAATTTGTAAAATGTAATCATTAGTATCTGCTCCAACAGTCAGCATTTGTTTCTGCATAAAACAGAGCAAGCAGTTGGCCAGTATAGGTGAAACACAAGCTGAGGGATGTGCTGTGGTGGTTGAGTCCTTTGTGCCTCAAGGCAGTTGTAGGAAATAGCTGACGGAGGCAATCACTTGTCTGTATGTGTCTTTTTGTTCGTCTGTTTGTAAAGAGCAGCACGTAGAGCAAGAGAGAACAGAAAAAGAGAGGAAAGAGGGGTGAGGAAGAGGGGCTAACAGCTTTACCAAAGTCCAAACAAAGGCAGCAAGCGGCAGTTCTAAGCTCAGCAGCAGAGGCTCCCTAAGGTGCAGTCTAGCTGATAGACAGGTGGCATAAAGGGGTTGTGTGTTGTCCAGTCAGTAGAGACAAGGAGTGTCTCAGATGAGGGAAGAAGGAAGGATAGGAGGGAGGAAAGAGGAGGTGGGGGTTGCATCGCAAGAAGCAGCTGGTGCTGAGGACTGTCACTGTCCCAGTGTACAACTCCATTGCATGTCTATAAACACACAAAGAGAAACTCCCAAATAAAGAGCAAAAGATATTTTACGTTTCATATTCAAAATCAGTATTTTTTTTTTGTCTTCAGTCATCTTTCTTTGCAATGTATTTATTCAAGTTTATAGCAATTCTTCTGCCTACAAGCATTTAATGAGGCAGCAGGGAATCTAAAGCAAATTTTGACATCCATCTTATCTAGAAAGAACAGCAGCTGTAATGGGAATAGTTTGCATGCAATCATGCATCCAGTAAGCACATGTGCTTATACTGCATACACAAACATACCTAAATACATCCAAACTCCTCTGTTGCAATGAGAAGTAAACACATGGTGATATAGTTTTCTTTTTGTTTGTGGGCAGCCTTTTAAACATCTTGTAAAAGTTGTTGTTGGGGCACAAAAAGTTGGGTTTGAATAGAAATTTCCAACCTGAGATTTTGAGGATTCAAATTGTGGTTAAAAATAAATATAAAGTAGACAGTTTGGGTGGTACTCACTGATCTGATAATGGCACTCGAATGGATAATGAGTTTATGCAAATTTAAGTCATGAAATGACATGGGTGATCTGAACACCCAAAATTGGATTTTGGATAAAAACATGTAGATTGAGGGCTTAAAATCCAACATTTCCACAAATGCCATTCAACCATCTCTTGAACTCAACACCATCTCTGGTATTGCTGGGGGAGATACTCCTGAAGTCACTAATGGTTGATGTTTAAACACATAATGTATTAAATAGTCCAATGATAGCTGTGGAGAGAAGTGGTGGCCTGGGCAAATTTTTACTGAGTGAATAGATTGACTAATTAGCCTTTATGTAATTGACTCATCGAAAACAAGGTATCGCTATGCTATTCATACGCCTACACAGTGTCTTTCACTCCTCCATTACTACGTCCTTAACCCTGATAAAAGAGGGGACTCGGAAGGCTGATCTTTGTAGTAATCAATGGTGGTTGTTCATCGTCGACCCCTCAGGTCAGTGAAATTAAGCACCCAACTCGCACACAGAAATAGGGCCGATGCTTATACTTATAAATTCTAGTTCAGGGTCAGAAGACTGATGTAAATAAACATTCTCCCATGCAAGGTTAGAATGCTAAAAGTCCTTACAAAGAAATATAAAGCACTGCCCCAGGAAGACAAATAACACCTAGCTTTGAAAGAAATATTTGCCCACATAAAGACACATCTGTTTTTTATTTCTCAATCTAGACCTAATAACTGGTGGTGATACCCTAAGCTGTAACTACTATCAAGCATAACTGGCAATGAGTCTTTTATATATCAATGGAGGAGCTTAAGAGGATTAATTAGTAGTATTCATTTTCACTGTTTAACATCGCAAGCCCTATTGTAACAATAATACTTCATTTTATGTTTGACAGCTAAATGTAGCAGCTGTATTCTGTTTCTTTTTGGACAAATATGTTGAAAGGCCCGCTTTCTATTTGGGGAAGGCCTCAGGTGTACTTGCTTAGGGGATTCCTGTTTAAGCAAAGTTAATCATCTGAATAAAATCTGGTAATACCACGTGTATACATGTATAACCCTAAAGCAGCCTACCAGCCTGATGGCGTAGCTACCCCCTTGACTTTGCTTTGCACATTCCATCAGTGCACATCTGACATATCTGCACAGGCCACTCACATATCATCTTTGACACTGACGTTGCAGTCTTGAAAGGGTCACTGTAAAAATATAATGGTTGGGTAGCTTTGTCTTCCTTTTGGCAGAAAACTTCTGTCCTTAGGCATAAACTGACAGGTGTGTGAATCATCAAAACTGCATGTATTTTTTTCCCCTTAAATGGATGAGATCTGCTGCTGTGGGACACAAAAACTGTTTATTATATACATACTCACCTACCCTAAAACACACACAAAGTGTGTTTAAAATCCAATTTTTTAAGGCCTGATGAACATTAAAAAGAATTTTGGGCAGCCTCAAATAAGTGAGGGTCTCCAAAAAAATACTGGAAGATTAGTCTTTAGCTCCTGGAGGCAGTGGGATTATCCCAGAGAGTCTAGAGGGGGTCGTGTCAGCTGCACTCATTGACTAAAATCCCCATCTGCAGCACACATATGAAATACCATGTGCAAATAATCTTTAGACGTCTTAGCCAATGTAGAAATACCAGGTAGATGTGGTTTTCCACAAAATGCCAGACAGGGCTTATGTACATTTGTCAAGCATGTGTGTCTTTGTAGATCAGGTTACCAAAATCCTTTATCCTATGCTCCTTTAAAAAAAATTTTTAAAAACCAAAGGAATTTATAAAACAAACTGCTTGGTACATACAAGGTTTTATCAACTAAATTATCTGTTAACAATAAACATAAAGAAATGTAGGTACATTCTAACTTTTAAGCACAGAGATGTTTCCATATTTTGCTGCCGATTTCCTGCAGAGAAAATAAATAAATAAAACCTTTTAAGACCATCATCCAATAAACAGAGGTAAAGTATGTAAATCATCTTATCAGCACACAAACAGGTTCTAGCTTGGCAAGCTCAATTAGCTTGTGTTCACTGCAGTGTGCGAGAGACCACTTTCTCAGCACGAGACCCGCACGAACAGAACCAGAGAGAGACGACAGACAAGGCGGACTCACAAAAGCCTGATTGTGACGGACCCTGGAAGGTCTGGAAGGAGGAAGGACTTATGGTCTCTGAGGATTTGATGTGGCTGATAACGATCTCCCAGCTAAATGAAAATGCAACAAAGTCCTATGAAATAATTGCTTCCATTGAAGTCCAAATCCTAAAAAGAGTAGGGGAGAAAATGTAGTATTGATAAATGAGCTTTGAATGATAGATTACTGTATTAAAATTTGAAAGTAAGCTATAACTAATATGTTGTTTCCTTTTGCATACTTCAGGATTACCAGACAAGACCAGACAGCTTGCAGCTTTCATTTGACTGGGCTGCTGTTTAGTTTGGAAGAACAAAAAGATAAATACTGAAGTGTTTGGGCATGGCGTTAGTATGTTTTGATTAAACAGTGACAATATCTCTGAATAATGCTGCAGTGACCCAGTTGATGCCCATCTTTTTGCAGCACTTTACTGACAGATAAAAACACATGTCTGAGATATGATTTCAATGCTAGTCAGTCAGTAATGGGATGTATGCCTGCTGGCACGGCATTCTCACAGATGGAATTAGCACCATCTATTGCCAAGTTTATGTTGGACCTATTCCCCATTGCCACTCTTAAATCCCAATGAGGAATAACACTGTGAATGATCCATGTGTAATTGAGATGCTTGGAGACTCAAGTGACTCTTGTCTTGCAATGTCACAACCATGCACATTTCTAATGGTAATGATGAAACACATGATCATGGACCAGCATTAACAGCATAAACACATTTTTATACAAAGATTATTTAAAATGAACTCCTACAAGGTTCCTGCATTGACAATATACGTATGTTCTAGCCTAAAGCCACTATGAATAAATGATAGCTTCTGACCATATGAACCAATAAAACTATGGTTTGTTTGATCTCCACTCAATCTCTCAATTTGAGATAAAACGGATTGTTCATATATATATATATATATAAATATGTCTTCTCTCTACAGACTCGACACAGAAAGAAAAAAAATACATATCTACAAGCAATCTGTTGAAATAGGTCATTATCGCAAAGACGTGCTGTGACTGCATGCCATCCCCAAATCAATACATGAATTGCTATATTTAGAAAGAAGGTCGCAAGGAGGAGTTAACAAAGCTCTAAAAGGGATGAAAGACATCAATGTGTCAGTTGTGTGCTTAAGAGATGGCTGCTCACTTTGGATTCAAAAGGCTTCAAGTCGCCTTCTCCAGTGAGAGATGCTCTCTGTGGAGAGCAGAAATTTACCTTGAGGTGGCCAAGTATGCCAGTTAGCTGGAACGGTAATGTTCAAGGTGATAAGGTGATAAGAATGACAACATGAAGAACTAGCTTTTATAAGTAGTATTGCAATTTTTATGCACATAAACATATTCAGTAGGTGCAATACTATTTATTTATTACTTTCACTTTTTTTCAAGGATGGCACACAGCACCCAGGTCAGATTACTGACCAGGCTTTCAGAGTCAAGTAATTCCTTAAAGAATCTGATAGCATGAAGTAGGGCATAAGATTTCAAAAAGCAACTCTAAACACCCTGATCTAACTATCTTCAAGAAAAGACGAGGAACAAAGTCACTGATATCTTTTACTCTGGAAAATGTCACAAAGCCATTTCTGTGGCTTTGGAACTTAAGTGAACCCTATTGAGAGGCATTACCCAGAAATGTAGAAAGAAAACTGAACACTGAAGAGCTTTCCCAAGAGTGGCTGTCTTACAAAAATTACACTGAGAACTCATCCAAAACTTGTCACAAAAGGACAACAGAGTTCTCACTTTAGGTTCAAAGATAAAAACCACTGCATGTTCTTTCTGTGCATCCATGGGTTCTCTCTAGGCCAACACTGTATCATATACTTTTACGTTGTAACTCCCTCCTCTGTCAGTCTTGGAAATTCAGTTCTTTATTCCAGCGGTGTCTCCCTGTGAGGTGCCAAGGTTTGTGTTTTACATTCAGCCAAATCCTCACCATTGTTATAACTTTGCACACCGAGGGTGAAAAAAAACTAAGACAATGGAAAATGAAAACGCTCCCATTAATGGCTGTGACTAATCTTTTCCAGGCAGTTCTTTAAGCCTGTTACTTCAGAGAGAAGACCTACACCATTACTGAGACAGGAGGAAACGGTGTCCTTGCTGTGTGTTCCTAGAGGCTGTTCCATACAAACTGTGTTGGTGGAGTGTAATGAAAACACCCTGCACATGAAAATGCACCGATACCCCCGCCCCACCAACGCCCACCTAAAAAGCCAGCATAACTCTATCGAGACCACACATCATCGAGATGACCACAATAAACCAGAACACTGGTCCCAGCACGAAGCAAGCATTTTCCAGGCATCAATACGCTGCGAGGAAAATCCGGGCTTTGTAGTAAACACAGGCGGGTGGTTAATGTCAAACCGGAGGACCAGTTTGACATTTAGCCCGTTTGCCGTGTCTCTACGTTAGTAGTTGTTCTAAGCTGTCTCTCTCTTTGAGTGAGAGCGTTGTTGATCTGAAGCAGATGGAAAGTAATGGAACAATTTTCAGGAAATAGTAAGTCAAAATAACAATAAATAATCATTCACTTCTTATTTGAGGTATTACTCCACGCAGGAGATTTGGACTTGAATTTCTGGATTTTTCAAATCTTTGGTAATCAGCTCTATCCTGTAAGAATATATAAACTCAGGATAGAAATAAATTACTTAGATCTGTCGGTAATGAATTCTTTCATATCAACAATAGAAATATTGATCTATTCCTAAAGTAAAGGTATCAGCTAAGTTGTCTATAAATCTGCTTTTCCAAAGAGGCAAAAATGTTCTGTATATATTATAATAAATAAGGACATTAATATATAATGTAAATTTTACACTACGAATTGCCCTGGGATTGTGGGATACTGAATTAGATCAAAAAATAGGACTAAAATTTAGCTTGATGTAACATGAAAAACAACACATCTTTATCTAATTGTAAACATAATGGGGGCCGAAGACAATGATTCATACAATCCTAGAGGTTTCAAAAATAAATACTTTGAAAAAGACAAAGCAAACCAGATCAGTTTTTTAAGATTACTGATGATACTTTCACCACTTTCCTCTTTTTAAACCTTTGTATAAACATATAATCTTTTAAATAAGCTGTGGAAAAGAAAGTAAAAATAAAACTCTAAATACCTAAAGGTGTCAAGGAAGAATGAGGAAAATGGGATGTGGGGAGATTAGTCTAACCCACATGCTACTGATGCATATAATGAGCTGGTAAGAATATTTTCACTGACAAGATAAGGATAAGCCTGGCAGCTTGTACAATCCCTTTCATCTTCCAAGGCATGGGTTGAAAAAAAAAAATCTGTACCCTTTGGATGAACCCAGTTTCTTACAAGACTTTAAAGATGCTAAAAAGCTGTGTCCAACAGCACCTTTTGTGCCCAGAGCTTAAAAGTACCACAGGAGAGCGAAACACCTCATTATATGGAGTAATTTATTTGCTTAGTTGCTGCCCAAGGGGACGTAAAAAAGTTTTAACATCTAGAAATTTCTGTAAGTAGTCCATTTAAAAAACTGATCTGTCCCCTGCAGCTATGAAACACCAACCCCCCCCCGGATGAGGCTTCAACTGTTAAACCAGGCCAAGATTGTTTTCTGTGCAGCATCAAGTATGCTCATCCTGCACAATTACAGACTTAATTGAGTACCGTGATTTAAAAAAAGCCAAACCAGTTATTACAATGAGAGTGTGATATCTGAAATGGAAAACAGACAGGCTCTTGAAAAAACAGGACGTGAACCACGAGGTGAAGAGGCAGCAACAGCCACATATTGAGAGCTCATTATTTTGTTTATGACTTCACGCCACCAAACACCAACAATATTCTATTATCCGCTTAGTTTACCGTCAACTCCATCATTAGAGCTGGCATTGCAAAGGTGGCAAATTTAAATTATTCGACATTCAAATTCAACATATTAATTCTCAAAACTGTTCCTAAAATAGACTAATATGGCTACAGACTACTTAGCTATTAGAGAATAACTTTATGCTAATGCTAAAATGTTTACTTTTAGAATCTGATTCTTGTTTAGTTTTCCTTAAACAAGAAACAAGGAAACTAGTTGAAGTTTATGGGAATATGAAAGGAGCAGTAATAGAAGAGGCTGCTTGAGATTAGTGCAGACATTCCGCTTTCAGGATGACAGCAACTCTAAACGTACAACCAGAATTGTACTCAAATGATTTAGATCAAAGTATGTTTTGTGTTTTAAAATCCAAGTCTAAATTCAGAGATTCAAAGCATGGGTCAGTAGACTTGCTGTTCACATGCTCACTGACCAATCGGAAATAAGCTATTTTGCTTAGAAATAGTTTCAAATCTTTCGATATACAAAACTAGTAGAGAAAACAAGCTTGCAACTGTAAAAATAATTGTTTTTACTTAGAAGAAACATCTCTTTTTTCTCAAATAACAATTATGTGGTACATTGCAGTCCTGCATAAAATTCCAGTAAAACCATTATAGTTTGTGGTTATGATGTGGCTAAATGTGAAAATGTTCAATGGGTTGTTTTTTTTCAAGGCACTGAAAATAATGACTGATTTAAGCAATGAAATATTCTTCACCTGAATTATCCCACGAGTCAGGAAAGCATGAGTAGTGACTAAGAGAAGAAAACAGAGCAAGGTTTCCGAAGTTGGCGCAAGGGGAGAACTTTGCTTATACGGATGTGGCCTTAGAGGCATGTGTTCAATTTCAAACTCAAACACTCCTCAGAAACCTCCCAGCAAGGTTGATGACAGAAAACTCAGCTATATCAGCCCAGTGCTTGGCGTTGACATTAGCCCATGGATTTCTAAACAGCACAGAATTAAATCCCAAAATAAAATAAATACAAATATAAACTGCTTGAGTAGGTTGTTGACTTTGCTCAAACACAGCAGAGGCCCCGCTGGCTGCAGCAACCTTGTGTGGACTCTATCAGCTCACAGGGATTCACTGAGGTCAACAGAGATATTGCCCTTAAATCCAAGAGTGCTCTCAGTTTATTGGTCCTTCCTATTTGGCCTCCTGCAGCAGAGTCGGTTGTTAATTTAAATCAGTTTTTATTTGTCTTTGAGAACTGCAAGCCAAATGAAAATAATTTCGATTGCCAAGAAAAATAAACGCACAAAATAAACCTTTATAGCTCAATATTAGATTGATAATGACAAAAACCAAGATTCACAATACAAGCTTACATACATCTTTAAGTAGTTGGTACCCAGTTGTTGCAGACATCTGATGTGAAATACACACACACACACACAGATATATATATATATATATATATATATATATATATATATATATATATATATATATATATATATATATATATATATATATAATATGTCTGCACCCCATTGAAAACCTCATGACCATTCAACCAAATGTTAATTTCCGAGCTCTTCCTGAGTTACCTCTGTCTGACAACTATTACTTTTCCCAGCCCTGTCCAAAGTTATAATTTTGTATGCCCTGCAACATTTTTGAAAGTTCACTTCAAATTTCTCTGTCAGTTACATGGAAAAATAACTATTATTTGTATATAGAAAAGAAGAAGGCTTGTCTTTCCAAATATGGGAAAAAAAAATTTTAACCTCAAGAACTAAAGAAAGCCCCCTCATTTTTAGTCTAAAAATGTTTTGAAAGGAGCTGTATCAGGAAATATTGCAGATGGCCAAATAATCTGTCTTATGCAGTCAAAACAGCAGGAGCTTAATAACCTGGTGTGAGAATGTTTAAAGTGTTGATATTCGTGATGCTTTGGCAAAGATGCGGATGATCTTCCCCGTTTATCTGCTGACATGCTGTCAGGCAGTTGGGTAGAAGGCAGTGGAGAGGAAGAGAAAGAATCTGCTGCTCTTTCTGTGTCCCTGGCTTAGAATCCCCACCCCCAACACTCTGCTCTTTCTTCCCCCATGCTGTTTGTACTCTAATATCTGTCTCCTTTTTCCTGGCTTCAGCAATGAAACTGTTTAATATTTAATCACTTGTAGCTCACCAGGAAGACATGTTTGTCTGTGGGTTGTATTACTTATTTTAGAACCTGTAGCTCTGAGCTGACTGCATGTGAACCTCCAACCACAATAGGTGGTGGTTATATAAAATGCTGTTATCACACTGCATCTCATGGGAAACACAGAAAATATGGGAAGGTAACTAAACAGAAACTTGATAAATAACAGATGTTTTTGTCATGTTTATATCTAAAATCTGTTCTTGCTATTTCTCAGTGACATTAGGATTTTAGCTGCAGGTAGCTAGGTATATGAATGGTATTATGATGAAGACTGAACATGTATGAATCAAAGTATTGCTTTTCAGTTTTAGTTTGTTGTGGCATGATCAAGGAGCATATTTGAATTCAATGACATGTATTCAGGAGAGACAGGTGAGGTCACCTCAACAGTAATCTTGACGATTGAAATAGGTATATCGGAAGTAAAATATATGCTAAAAATGATGAAAGAATGATGATGTTCTACAGTCTAATACATTTAAAGAATGTGACTGACATATTTAGCGTTTCTGATCAGCCATAAATGTGCAGTGAAAATGCGAGGGGTGAGGCAGGAAGTACCGTGCCTCATTGACAGAGGGCAGTGATGGGACCTATAAGCACAACAGCCAACAGGTACTCTTCTTCTATGCATTAAGACCAAAAACAGTGTGAAAAATACAGTTGGAATACAACTTCCTTGGCAATCATCCCCAGTAAAGCTGCCGGAATTTTAACAATGAAAGGAAAACGAGACAAACATTTATTTCATTTTATTTTTGTACAAAAGAGCGGTAGAAATATTTTTCAAGGTCAATGGACTTAATATAAAGACAAATGTAGAACCATACATAATTTTCAATTCAAAAAGAGAGAGGTCAGTCAAAGAAAAAAAAAACAAATTTAACAAATTTTACTTCATACTAAATGTGGTTTTATTTTCGTGCTATATTGTATGGAACTTATCAAAGCACAATTAAAAGCTTACATTAGTTAAGGTCAAAATTGTATTGAATTGTACATTTGATTTTAGGGGAGTCAGTGTCTCAGCACACACTTTGAACTGAGTTCAGTCAAGGGTATCGTTTTCCTCTGTTCTCAGTTTTATGACTCTAATCTAAGCCAAAAGCACACAACAAAAGATATCAGTGTTGACTGACTTTTTTAAAAAAAAACAAGGTCACTGATCCCCAGGAGGGATTCCTCCCTTTAACAGTCTGTCTGATTGTTTTCTATTTTTTATCTAGGCAGATGCTTGAGTCATCAGCCTTTCTTAGCTAAGAAAGATTCCTCTAGAATGAGCTATGGCATCGAAAAGAGTACACAGAGATATTGGGAAAATTCCCTGGCCTTGTCCCTGGTGAGAAATTGGAGGCCAGTGCAGAAGGATATGTATCCTGTATATTTCTAAATTCCAGGACAACCTGATCAAGGCAGATTTATCATTCTAAAAATCATAAGTTCTCAGAATTGTCAAACTGCTTTGCTTTTGTGTATAAACACCAGACAACTGACTGCTGTTAATTGGGTTAAGACTGAGATATGTATAGGTGTTAAAACAAAGAACCAGACCCACAGGAAGATTCCTCACCAACTGCAATGACCAGTAATGTGGAGAAAGGCACAGGGATTATATGAGGTCAAAGAGATTGAATCTGAGATGCAAAAGATGGTGTTGGATAATGAGGAATGTGACAGAGGGGCATGTGGAGCAGAGCCTAACATGTGCAGAAACATCTGGAAAACGTTTACAGGCTTAAAGGCCACGATCTCTGAGTTCGGCGAGATTCAAAGAAATCGCAGGACACATTATCACTCCAACGGATGATGGATGTGCTGTGAAAAATAGAATGGAAAGTATATGTATCAGTATGCTTTATGCAGTCAATTTACAGTAGGCCAATAAATCTTGTGAGGCTGTTCAACTTTAAATTAATATTCATGTGACCAAAAGACATATACAGAACTAAAAACCTTCTGCTGAAACTGGAATCCTACTGAACCATGCGGAGACTTGTTCATCGGTTTGTCTTTAATTCAGGCAACATAAGTCATAAAACAGATCAGAGAAGTGAACACAGCACAATGGAAAAAAAAGAAAATATTTAAATCACTGCATGATAAGTTGTGCTGTAAAATAGAATCTTGTGCATGTTAAAAAGTGGACCATCTGCTTCAACATTTTTTAAACAGGAGCAAAGTTATGCTTTTGTCTTCCGTTTTTGTAGAGTCCCTTAACTATACGGTTAAGGGACCGTATGATTTCTTCATGGAATCACTGATTAGCATGTAAGCTTTTTGCAGGAGACAGATAAGAGGTTAAACTAGCCAGCAAGATTTTAGTTGCAACCTCCTGTGCATCCTTAGTAGGTAGTGAGATGGCTGGGTTTTGGAAGTTGGTGCTAGGTGCTAGGGTTGGTGTAGTAATGTAATTTTCCAAATATGCTCCCCCATATTCAACTGAAGTACTAAGATGAAACATACAAGTCAGTTTACAGGTATAGGGGTAGAGTGGTTTGTCATTGTGAATAACAGTTTGCCATTGGTTACATTTGCTTAATTGGTGGAGGATGTTTTCAGATATTTTGCTCCAGAGAATGAAATAAAGAGTCTACACAAGTTAGCAATAAAGCTTTACAAAATTTATTAATAACTCTTGATTTCTTCCTAAGAGCTTTATGAACAAACTGACACCTCTTTGAGCTCATATACTTACATCCTACATTGCTTACAGGCCAAAGAGGCTGTATCGAATACACATCACATCAGTAGAGCTAAATGAAAAGATTAGTAATGGAAATCAAAAGATGTTGCCTATGATGCAGCTAATAAGTCGTGTTAGTTGTGCTGCCATTTAACAAGCAAATGTTGCCGTAATGAATATCTGCTCAGGCTCTAATTTGTATTCCTTATGCTTAACTGTGACTCTTCCAACAGCAGTTGAGCAAGCCATCTATCAACAAGAGTAAGTGTGGCTCTTACTTATAATGTTGTCTGGATGCTTACGGTGTTTAAAAAGTGTTTACATTATAGCCTTTTTCTCCTCTGTTGCTGCTTTGGTCTTGCTGTTACTGAACCTCAATGCAAATCTTTTTTGATCTGCTTACAAAATACACAATGCAATGAACAGCCTGGTAGGGGTGTATTTGTTTGGGTTTTCTTTGTGTCTTATTCCAGCATGAAAGGCAGACATCAGTGGGGTTGTTCCCCACTTGCACAGTTAGTAAATTAGTGTTGCCATTAAAGACAGCAGTGGCAGGGGAAATAAAAGCAGTGGCGTGAATTTATCTGTGCTACACTGATTTCCATCCCTAAACTCTCTCCAGACCAGGAAGCTGCAATAATTGGGATTCTGACAGTATGTTATGGGGATTCATTTCCTGCTTTTGCCTGCTCCCTCCTCCCTATTCTTTCTCATGCAATCATGTCTGCACTGCTCCTTCCTATGCACTAGATCCCCCTAACTCGTCTCATCTACGGCCACATTTGATTTGAGAATTTAAGACTTTTCTCTTTGCTTTGTTGCAACAACAGGGATCTTACTTGACAATACATGTTAGAACTGATGCCTTCCTCACCAGGAGTAGTATCATCCATGTGACACATAGATAGCTAAGTAACATTTCATACAATTATTTAATTTACTCGACAATGTTCATTATGCAATATTTATAATTATGAAGACAGGAATTTATCCAAACAAAAATAAAAGAAGGGTATTGGGTCAAAATATTACTGAAAGCATAAGTTGACATAAATATGTAAAGTCATGAAATCAATTTTAATTCCTTTTGACTGCAGTAAATGGCTCCAGATCAATTAATCAATTCACCAAATTGTATCACCATTTTGTACCAACAAATTGTGTTGTTTCCTACTAGTTCTATGAACAATCCATTCCCTATACTCTGAGCTGAAATCGGTGAATCCTCATATTTCTTTTCTGTAGTCTTTTATTTTAATGGATTAAGACATTAAATGGTCATAAAGTGGTTCACATCATGTAAATAATTTAATAAATTATTATCTAAAACATTACCTTAATTCTCATTTATGAAAACTGACTAACAATAACTATGCTGGTAGATATTTTTTGGAGAGGTTCAACCACCTTTTCTACAATTGACAATGAGCATAATGTATAAAATTAGTTGTAATAAGTTATTAAAACCAGTTAATAACAAGTCTGCAGATACAAAATGACAGAAAGCTAAATGGCCAACATTCTAACCCCTGAAGGTCTGATGTTATACCAACCTCCAAAATGTTAGCCGTAGATTCTTTAAGGCAGTTGCAGAGTTGAACATACATGAATTTAACTTGCTTGTGCAGCACATTCTGTAGATGCTAGATTGAATTGAGTTCTGAGGAATTTAGAGGCCAAGTCAACAACTCAAAGTGGTTGTTGTGCTCCTCCAAATCTTTGTTAGCCAATTTTTCTTTATGTTAGAGAACATTATCTTACTCAAAGAGGCCATAGCCATCATGAAATAATTTTCTGTGAAAGGTGCATTCTGTGTGTATGTTCAAAGTAACATTCAGATGAGAAATACCACCAGAACATTGCAATGGATGAATGGATAGACGCTGACCAAAAGCTGCGCCTTCAAAACTACAGAAGGGCCACAGATTTGGAGATGCCATTGTCAGACTTATTGAAATCCTTACATTTATTTCAGTTTCCTGCTTATTACACATCAGCTTTGGGAACAAAATATTCATGTGAATAAACCACACATATTACACCTACTGACAGGTGCCATGAGGAAGAAAAAAAGAGTTTTTACATTTCACCTGTAGTGAAATGTTATGTGTAATCAGTGTGGGAGTAAATATGTCACAATATCTGTCTCAATTTGACAAAGGTTAATCTAATAATCTCTACATTTAAAGTCATGTTCACCTCTCTATGTCACCCTCGCAATATGAGCATACGGTGCTATGCAAATTTATCTTTAGCTCCCCTCAGCTAGAACCTAGAAAGCTACGCAAACAATACCATATTTGTCACTACGCTTTCCCCACAGCCTCTCACACCAACACATGCAACCGAGAAATGAATCAAATTGTTATCTCTGTGACAGTTTATCTGCTTCCAAACTTTTATTGCTCAATAACATGAGGCACACTCCCACAGTTGAGACCCTTGAACTCACAATAGCATGGGGTTAGATGATCAGATTACATTGAAAGACACACATGGGCATTGTTAAGGGAGTTTGCAATTCCACCCATGAACATGGCTCTCGTTGTGCCCCTTTTCAATCTGAAGAAACCGGCAAGGGCAAAGAAAACCTGATGTGACACTGTGGTGAACCATCTCCTCAAGACTCTGAGGGGAAATTAGATCTGTCTTTTTAGGACTGTCTCTGCTGAAAGGCCTTTGCATGGTTGCTTGCATTCACTGCAGTTCTTAGAGAGGAAACTTAATCTCACTTGTAAGACAATTGCAGAGAAAAAGACCTTTGCAATTTGCTGTAAACACCACCTTACGCTGTCAATATTTTGACAGATTTCTTGACAGCATAATTATTTGTCAGAATCCCTGCCAGCGGTTTAATTGTTACATGCGTAATTACATGTTTAGTTGGAAAGATATTGCAAGAGAGCGTTTGTTGTACAAAACAGTGTATGAGTCTTGATTCCTCTGTGAGTTGGTGGGGCAGCCTAATTCCATAATGAAAGAGGATATCTTACAAACCCTTTGATGGCACTTCTCATAAATCAATTCATTACCCCATAATATTGGCAGGCAAAGCACATCTTTCACAGATCAATTTATTATCCAACCTCTTGCAGCTGAAAGGCAGTGGTTGACCACAGCTTCAAAAGCTGATATCAGTTTTCTGTCTTTAGGAAGCTGACTGGAGAGCAGACAAGCTATGCCTTCCATCAAAAAGAGGTTTCTAACAATGGAGAAACCACCAGAATAATACCAGTGTTACTGTGTTGTATTTTCTTTCAATAAACTTCACAATCATTTATCCTGAGATTTATAACTATTGCATGGTGTAAAAAAATATCCTGCATCACATTTTGCATTAGAGATTGTATGTTCCTGTTTTGCAATTTGCAAATCTGAGCATACACAGATGAATTTCTCACAGCTCCATTCTTGGGCGACTTTTATTCAATGTGTGTTTTGGTGTTATTTTCTTAATGTATTTCTTGATTTTAATATAATTGTTTATATTTCTATTTATTTTTCTTTATAAGGCATTTTAAATACCCTTGTTTTAAAATGGTGCTATACAAATAAACTTGTGTGGCCAAGTCTGAAAGATGTAAGGTAAGTAGAAACTTCTATCTATAAATTCACCACATTCACAATGAATCTCATATATATAAATATATATTAAAAAAAAAAAAAAAAAAAAAAACATTATGAATGCTTCATGCACTTCCTAGCTATTTTCAAGTGCTTCTTACTGGCCTATGTTCCATAAGAAGATGCCTGTGTCGGCCCTTATTAGTAGTCATTGAGCTTGCCTAGCAGTGTTTGTAAGGCTGCACCCATCCCATTTCCCTCCCAGCATACAGACTCCGGGGAAGTGCTGTAATTACAGACTCACATATGAGAGGCAGGAATAAACCGATCAGAAGCACAGGTGGGTGGTTTGAGGTTCTTGGACGGATCAGCATGACTCCAGTCTGCAAGCTATGCATGTCGTGCTGCGTCGAGTGATCAAGATCTCTAACAACAATGGCCAAATACCACCTGCCAGACTATGGATAGGGCATGGTGCAGGTAAATGTTGGGTGCATTGATGTTTTGAAAAGCTTGATCAATTCTCCTTTGAGGGATTCCAATTTACAGAAATGTGGCCAGTTTTGAAAAAAAAAAAAAAATCTCTTTGTCCTGTTAAATAAATAGAGGCACTTCACCAGTATTTTGACAATTTAAATGTCTTTTTTTCTGTCTGTTTTATTGATGATGAGAAAGGACATACTGGTGAAAAACAGAACAGACAATGGGTAATTTTATTATTTTGAAAGAAATATTTTTCTTCGAGTTAAAAAAATTATATACTGTATATGTAGTACGAATAAGGTGAAAATAATTCTTTAATTACACATTAAAAAGTAGCAGTTTTAACTGCTACTTTTATACTATCAGAAAAAACTCCCAATCACAGCTATCTAATTTTGTCATGGTCAGGAAGCATCATTCCCACAAAACCTTTAAGAATAATCAAAATAAGTCATATTCCAGAACACTTATATTGGAAAATAAATAGGGGATCAATGTATCTGTTATGGAAATGTGATGATGGCTTCAGTTAAACTCTGCATAAAATGTATACCCTTTCATCATATTTTTATGAATGACCTTATAACACTATTGTATTTTACTGAAAAGAATCTTTCAATAGTGTATATTGAACTAGTCATTGCATAAATAAAATCCTTGTGCGGTGGGATTACTCCGTTATAGTGGAAAATCTCAGTGATTTATTGAACTTAAAAGGATGATAACATAAA
The DNA here is from genome assembly GCF_002775205.1 of Xiphophorus maculatus. NCBI lineage: Eukaryota > Metazoa > Chordata > Actinopteri > Cyprinodontiformes > Poeciliidae > Xiphophorus > Xiphophorus maculatus. Next base: position 9,491,947 of record NC_036462.1, on the reverse strand, counting down.
AAAAAAAACACAACATACCTCTACAAACGGTTCCATTTTCCACAGCCTCATTCCCGGCTTTGCACATACAGCGCCCAATGGGTACCATCCATTCTCCATCACCATTGCAGTAAAGCTTTATGGGAACATCCACCTCTTCTGCGTTAGGGATGCAAACACCCCTAGCAGCCACCAGTGAGGTGCTCTCTGCTCCAGACAGAGTCTCCTGGAACAGTGCCCCATTAGTGATGATTCGAGGACACTTTCTGTAGAAAACCCGGACTGCGATGAGTGACATGCAGCCGCCGTAGTCCTGAAAGGCCAAGTAAAAGCCGTTTTTCGACACAGGGCCAAAGCTTCGCACCTCCGTATTAATCTTCATCACTCTTCCTCCAAGGTCCACCTGGGAGAAGCTCTCATCTGCCGCAATGGTGTCAACCTTGATCCAGGGGTTTTCCATCCATGCTGGGGATGTTCTGGTGGCTGTGTCAGAATCTGATTCATAGTAATATAGATTAAACGTTTCTTTACAGGAGCCTGGGACATTCGGGATGCTACTGCAGTCCCTAACAGAGAATTTCATCTCCACATGGATCCGCTGTGCACCACGACGTCTGATGTATTTTGTCCGTACCCAGTTGTTCTGATTGCTATCGAAGACATTACAGACTTGGTACGTCCTGATGGTGTTCATGTGTTCATCGTAGCCGCTCACCTCCTCCCACTGTGGAAGGGCACAGAAAAACAGCAGATAAATATTTTTCTTGTGGTTAAGTTGGACTGTAGCACTAAACTTGTGGAAAACAAATAGTGCTCTGTAATTGAGGGAAACAGTTATTCTGATTAATTTAATTAAGTCTAATTGAGTATTAAAGCACTAGCTGGGTTGCATGTTTCTTATTAACGTAAACCATCTTAAAGTAATGGTAATGCAATTTCTCTAGTGATTAGCAAGTATGTTTTAATGGAAATTTTGTAATAAAGTTGATTACTACCGCTAATCAGCTTACAGTAATATTATGATCAAATTGATTGCATGGCGATGACAACTAAAAGTCCTCTGAAAACTCTATCTGCCAGGATGCATTTGATATTTTTAAAAGATTAAGTGAGAAGCAGCTTTTTCGATCTAAAATTTCCAATCAGAACTGAGTGCATACAATATAGTAGTAAGTGGTGGAGTAAGCCATGTTTATATATATATTTTTTTTTTCTTACAAATTTATATTTTTTTTTCTTACAATTTTTTTTCTTACAAATTCTTTATCAGTGTCATGTAACGTTGCAAATTCCTGCAAGCCATAATCAGCAAACTTTTATAAATTGTTTAAATACAACACAGATGATAAATCATAATTTATATTGTATTTCTTTTAGAACTGAATGCGGGTGTTCAATGCTATTCTAAAGAACTTTCCTATATTGATGCAATTGCAAAGAATATTACAGGGGCGTGCTGTGGTGGCGCAGGGGGTTATCACGCCCCACGTTTGGAGGCCTTAGTCCTCGACGCTGACGTCGCGGGTTCGACTCCCGGTCCCGACGACCTTTACCGCATGTCTTCCCCCCTCTCTTCATCCTCCTTCCTGTCTGCCTACTGTACAAAAAATACGAGCCACTAGTGCCGCAAAAACTCTTCAGAGAAAAAAAAGGGGAAAAAAAAGAATATTCACGAGAATATTCTTCATAGGAAAGAATATTCTCTTGAATAAAGAGAATATATGCCTTGTCATTTTGAGTTCACACTGACTATCCTGTTCAGATGAAACCTCTGCCTTGGCCATGGATCAGAACAGCTTTAAAAGCTGTGCTCTCCAACCACCATTGCAGGTCACGACCTCTACCTAAGCATTTCGGCCAAGTGAAAAGAAAAAAAAATCTGTTCTCATCCACTGAACAACTTTGCATCTGCACTGCAGACTCTACTTTCTCTCCCCCCTTCACTCTTCACTTCACAGCTGATATAATTTCTCAAATTAGTGCCCACTTAGTGAGGACTTTGACAGATTTTGACGGGCGGGGAGAAGAAAGTCACCCCTCTTGTTACAAACTCGCATTCTATCAAACACTTTGACTAATTAGAACAGCTTTGGTTCCTAAATCCCATGTCCCTCTTAATTATGGCTACTGTGATGCTTGGTTTGACCTAGACCTTTATAACACCCAGGCAAAACACAAATATCTAATGCAACAATGGAAAATAAAGGTTTTTTTTGTTTGTTTTTTGACAAATTAAATCTTTTTACCTGGCCAGTAAACCTTAAAAAAATGACAAAATATTAATTATTTTTAAACTTGACTTTCAATAAGAGATACCTGATATACACGATATATACTATAAACCCATTGAAAGAAGAGTACTTAGATAAACTGCTGAGCAAAACAATTTGAATTTTCACATTTGTTTAAAAACAGCTGTCTCCCTAAGGGTCATCACTGCGGCGTTTAGGACAAAGGCATGGTTGCATGTTTATTTTGCCAGTTTAGAATGTTGGGGTTTAAGGGTAAGACAGTCTTTTACCCACTACTGACAGACATCATCGTCACAGGTCATGAGCAGCCATTGACCTTCCTACTTGTTGTAGAGCAGTGGGGAAGCTGTGGGCCAATTAAATGGGAGCAGACAGGCTGTTCTGATGAGCACAGAGCGTTGAACAATCGCAGTTTAATAAAATGAATGTGAAGACAGGTGGGGGTGGCTACTAATGAGGGATGCAGGAGAGGGGAAACTCTAGAAAAAAAGTGTTGGCAGTAATGTGGGGGGAAGGGTTGAGTTGAACTAAAAAAAAAGAGAGACCCCAAACAAAATGTGTTTTGATGAAGGGCCTCCTTTTGTCCTGTCATGGCCTTTTTGCCCTCCTTTCATCACAGCTAGTGGAGGGAAGCAAATGGGGCATAATAAGAGCCTAACGATCAAGCACAGAGTGTGAAATTAGAAGAAACGTCTTCATTTTCACAGCTTTTTTACCCTGGCTCTAATCAAGAGGGTTCTAAAAGGGTGGTCATGTGTTTTAACTGCAGCAGGTGGAGGTAACAATGGTGTTGGATGTCAAGATAGATTAGCTAGATGGAAAGAGGTTGCCTCAGATAATGATGGACATGAAAACAAAAGGTTATTATTGTACAGAAATCCTGCCATATTTGGCTAGATGATTTTATGTCCCTGAGTGTTTTTATGTGGATAAGATGTAAATTTAAAAAAAAAATTATTAATCAGGATAACTGGGAAATTTTTCAAGGTCAACACACAACGTCTTTTTTCCAAAATATAACTACTTCATCAAGCCTATTAACAAGGAAATTAGTTTTCATGCTGCACATGCATTACTGAACAAAAGATCACACTTTTGTGATGAAAACTAAATGGTGTGAAACAGAATGCCCGACTAACTCCAGACAAAAGCATTCTGTTTTGTGCTTTAATTACTCTTGTCGATGATCTGAGTCCAACATTCCTGGACTGCATGGTTCACAAAAATTAAGTCCAATACTTGGACGTAATCCCTCTGGGGATTAATAAAGTATATTCATTCATTCATGTACACAATACTTCCTACAAGCATCCAAAATTAATTCTAAGCTATATTGTTAGATTTTAAAAATATACCAATTTAACAAATGTCGGATGGACCAACAAGACACTTGCATTTATGATACAATTGAAAAATACATACCAAAAATAGGACTGTTGTTGCAATGTATGCATTATTAACAAAACTATTTGCAGGTTCACTCACTGGTATGCTCAAGAACCAGCAATCAATTTTTCTTCACATTAGCAATATAGAGACATAATCGACCAGTAGAGTAAAGGACTCTCAGTGTAATATTGATTAAGATGGTTGGATGGAAAATAGGAATTGTAGAGACTTGCAGGGACTACAACACTCTATGTAGAGCTGCTTTCATTTAGAGTTACATAAAATGCTACAATTCAGTGATGCTCACTATGATTACAGTTCAGAATCAATATCACTTGATGAACTCCAGGAGAAAGCACAAATGAACTGCAAACTATGAGTGAATGACAATATAAGTCTTCCATTGGTAAAACTAAGTGGATTGCATCTACAGCATAAGTTTCAAGAAATACATTGTTCCAAATGCAAAATAGGTCAAATAGTAATAATACTCTTGCCGTTGAGATTGACGTTGAAAACGCAGCACGCATCAGTATTTTAAGTTTTTCTTAAGGGCCAAAAGTCAAAGAATGTCTGACTGGAATGGTTTGTATTTTGTTTCTAGTAAAATATTCTGCACTGAATCTTGACTAGCACAGCATGGACATACACGACCAACAATTCAAATAAACACATGATATGCAAGACAGCAAACAAACATATGTAATCAAATATTTAAAAGTACTCTTCATCCTTCATGCAGAACATTGTGGGCCTTACTGCTAATCTATATTTCATAGGGGTTGAACCATGAATTCAACTCATGAGAAAACCTGCATGTTGAGTGGTATTTTTAGAGACAGCAAGAATCAGTACATTTGTAAAATGAGTATAAGTACTAGTTTAATTAAAATGGCCCCAATGAGAACACTTTCAGAAATACAAAATGGTGCTTTAAAGAATCTGTAGTCATTTTAAAATAACTCATCCCGGTTTGAACAGTCCACAAATTGGAGTTTCCATATCTCTCATTCAAAGGTGGCCTTATGGTGAAAAAAATCAAATAAAATACTTTTTTTATGTTTTCACAAACAGAATTAAGGTAACTTGAATGTTGAGTGGTATTTTAGTTATTCTTCAAGGAGTATACATTGTGTGCACAGTAATTAGGGAAGTGAGAATTTCCTCATGATCCCAATACAATCACATGTCCTTTTGCAATGTCAATAGAATCACAGAAAAAGTGTTAAGAAAAAAATGTGCTCAGAAAAACAAACATGAAGCAACCAGAAACCAATTCTTCTCCAATGTTGTCATATTCCAAAACTGCAACCTACCTCAAGTACCCAGAAATACAATGTGTTCAGGTTTTCAGAAATATCAGAGATAAGGAAAGATGACACTAACCAACTTCTGATTAAGACACAAAAATGGAAATGTCAAGACTGAACCAAGAAAATTATTTTAAAACAGATTTTTCAATGGTTTTGTGAAGTTATGAAATGAGCAAATCGATGGATATGTAGTTGAATCAAGAGGCAGAGAGAAGCATTTTAACTCACATGTCAGTAAGGTTGAGGTGGGGTATTGTCATGAGTTGGTATTCTATTGCATGGCTAGCCATTAAAGTTTATGAAGATAACAATAATGTCATTGTCTCCTTCCTCACCTGACCTAAACCCTTTTGAGAGTTTGTGGGTCCTTATTAAATGGGAGATCCACAGTGAAGGAAAACAGAACACCTCTGAGCAATGTGTAGGATGTGGTAGATCCTGCTAGACATAACATGGATGTCATCACCAAAAGAAACTGAAACCATGAATGGAAGACTTGTGTTAGTTATTGAAAATAAAGTATTGGACACTGATATTTTTTCTAATGTCAGAAATATGTTTTCTTTTATTATTTGAGATATTTATGTTTCATGTTAAATACTCACTTTAACATGAAAACCATAAAACATAATATTTTCCATTCAGCTGTATAATGAGTCTGCACAGTATGTGTTGCCCAATAATTTTGAACACATGGCTAATGTCCAAAGAAAGCCAAAACTTCTCTCTTACTTTCAGAAATATTCATGTTTGGGATTTATTAACATGAAAGAGAGCACAGTGGTGGTTCATTAAACAATGAATCCTGAAAAATACAACTTGTCACTGTTGTACCATTGATTTTTTAAAATTATTATTTTTCTTACAACTGGGTATGCAAAATGCTAGGACATAAATGATTTCAAGGTGTTTGCAACTTTTTCAATGCCTATGTAGCATTGAAAAAGCTACATAAGAAGCTTTTTCCTAACAAGCAGTTAGTGTCATGAAATGCGGTGTGTGAGGTGGTGAGGCAGATGCAGATGACCAGGTAGATGTGAGAAAATGATCTTTTAATGATGAAAATAGTCCACAAAACCAGGCAGCACGACTGAGCGGAAGCCAGGACTCAACGTCGGTAGCAACAGGCTAAACAAAGGGACAGCAAGACAGACTGGTGCATACGACAAGGACCCAACAAAGACACAGGTGACACTAAATACACAGGAGGTAATCAGGGAACGAGACACACCTGGGAATAATCATGGGGAGGACAAGACAACACAGAGACTCAAAGGACACAGAAACTCAAAATAAACACACAGAAAAACACAGATTGTGACGTTACCCCCCCCCCCACCCCCCCACCCAAGGGCGGCTACTAGACGCCCAAAACAAGAAAACAGTCCAAAACTCAAACACAACAAGGGTGGGCGGAGGGGCGCTGGACGGGAGGCCAGAGTCCAAAACAACAACAACCAACCCAACAGGGTGGGTGAAGATGCGGGAGGCTGAGTCCACAGGGGAGGTCCAGTGGGCGTCCGCGGCGCTGGAGGCGGGGGACTTGGGAGGAGCACTAGAAGGCTGGGTCTCAGGAGGAGCAGTAGGAGGTGGAGACTCGGGAGAGGCACTAGGGGGCGGAGACTCAGACAGAGCAATGGTTAAGGGACAACAAAGGAACACAGGGAACACTAGGGGGCGACAAAGGGTCACTGAAAACACTAGGGAACGAGGAGAGAGCACAAGGGAACGAGGAGAAGGAATGAGGAAGCTCAGAGGGGGCACTAGTGAAACTCAGAAGGGGCACTAGGAAGCTCAGAGGAAACACTAGGGGGTGACGAAGGGACACAGGGAGCGGGGGCTGCTGTGGGCACTAGAGCTCTGGCTGGAGCAGGCTCGGGAACGCCGGCTGGAGGTGCTGGTCCCGGAGACGCTGGAGCAGGCTCGGGATCGCCGGCTGAAACGCCGGCTAGAGCAGGCTTGGGAGCGCAGGCAGGAGGTGCTGGTCCCAGAGACGCTGGAGCAGGCTCGGGATCGCCGGCTGAAACGCCGGCTAGAGCAGGCTTGGGAGCGCAGGCAGGAGGTGCTGGTCCCAGAGACGCTGGAGCTAGGCTGGTGGAGCGGAAGTCTGGCTTAGGAGGCAGGGGGTTGCCAGCCATGACAGTAAGAGCTGTCTGGCGTTCCCACTTTGCCTCCCGCTGCAGCTCCACCAACCAGAAATGGGTGGACCAGCCCTCCAACACATAAGGAAGCCTGATGGCTACTGTGAGGCTTTTATACGCATAGTATGGCTGTCCCATAATTTCTTGAAAGTCCTTGATGTTTGCCTTTAATTCCCTCCAGCGTGCGGTGTTCATGTTTGTTTTCTTTTGCGTACCTCACTGTAGTCTTTGTTGGTCGGGTCCTTCTGTCATGAAATGCAGTGTGTGAGGTGGTAAGGCAGACACAGATGACCCAGGTAGATGTGAGAAAATGATCTTTTAATGATGAAAATAGTCCACAAAACCAGGCAGCACAACTGAGCGGAAGCCAGGGCTCAACGTCGGCAGCAACAGGCTAAACGAAGGGACAGCAAGACAGACTGGTGCATACGACAAGGACCCGACAAAGTTACAGGTGACACCAAATACACAGGAGGTAATCAGGGAACGAGACACAGCTGAGAATAATCATGGGGAGGACAGGACAACACAGAGACTCAAAGGACACAGAAACTCAAAATAAACACACAGAAAAACACAGATCGTGACAGTTAGTCTTTATTAATCAATTCCATCATACAAGGAGGAAGTTACTCCAAAAATGTAGATATAGGACATTGAGCATTAAACCCTCATCTTCTTATCTAGGGTTCAAAACATAAACTGGGGCCAAACTACGTAATCTTCAGTGTCTTTATAGAATTGGAAACAACTAGGAGTTTACACTAACAGACTGGTTTTAGCAGGGTTTTTTTTATCACAACAGAAAGACTGAGGACCACACACTTCCCAAGTATACCTGCTGAGGTATCACAGACAGGATTTAACAAACTAACTAACTTTCCTGATTGTTAATCAGGTAAATTGTATAAATCAGGCACAGCTTTATGGTGAAACAAGAACTGCTTATCACTTCTCAAGACAGACATAGACAAGAAATATCCTGATATTTAAATATCACAAGATTTACTTATACTCTTTTTCTGTAAATCTTGTTTGCTTCTACAAAATTCTTCCAAATGAGAAAGAAATAAAGATTTAATGCTCAGTTCAAGGGCAAACTGTACATATCAGGAATTTGTGTTAACCTTCATGGAATTAACACCGCCACAAAGGCAACTGAAGACTACATGAAAACAATGCCAAACCCCACAAATTGTGTTACGCTGATATCGCCCTTCAAGGATGGTCTGAACACAAAACAGAAGCAGAAAACTCTGTGTCTGGTGGCATTACAAATGCCCTTGAAAAGATTTCATGCAGAAGGCAATGCCATTAAATTGTCGAGAATTTCCCTTTTCTTGCACATCTGGAAGACAGTAACAACCAACATGCAGACGGTCAGGAAGTTTGTTGGCTGCATCATGTAGGCCACAAATTCATTCTTCATGGACACTGTCTTCAACAGCCAGTCAGATTTGTGATAAATACTTGTATTTCTTCCCAGTGAACAAACTCTAAAGGGCTATTCCTTGCCTTGTTATGTATTCAATGCCTTGTGAAGCACTTAAAAATCCTATTTTCTAGTTCTATAACAGTAAATTCAATAACCAAAAATATTTTTGAGAAAAAAAACACATTAGTCAAGCAATGGAATGCATACACTGTCAGAACAATCAAACATTTAATGTTTTCATTGTTTTCACACAACATAAACCTTGTATTTATCACATCTTGTCACTACAGTGTTTGAATTAACCTGACCTAGCCTCACAATACAGAGCCACATTTCATATCACCCCTCAATCACTGACAAAAGTAAATAAATTATTCACTCAAAAGCAGAGAGAAACCCAATGGAAAACTCTTGGGGCACATTCACCCTGTTTGCAGTTGTGGGAAATCTGTCAGAGCAAGAGTACCTTCCCTAGAGGGACAGCGGACAAATGACACCCACTGTCTGCATTCAATTACTACGAGCGAGGCCATGGGAGCCAAATCCTGAAGGAAAGTGGGCCTCACAGAGAGGAGAGACTTACCCACTCCAAGGCTTAAGTAGAACTGTCTGCTGTAGCCTGCCTCGGCTTACATTGTCCACTACTAATGTACAACACATGAAGCAAGAAAAAAAGTTCCATCTTTTTCTTCCCTTTCACGATGCTACATGTGGATCATATTTGCATGTGCTCTTGAATCATTCTAAAAAACTAATTTCACAGAGTTTAATTGTGAATCATATCAAATTAGTGGTCTCCAGTTATCCAGTTTTCAATTACTCTCAAGACAGAAGAGAGGCTATATTAGAAAGAAGTGGCTTGCTTGAATTATCCACAATTATTTGTACACAACCACAATGCAATAGAGAATAGTTCTGATGAATCAAGACAGATGTCCTTAGCAAACATTTTTTAAGCATGCAGTCCACATCCCATTCCTGCAAAAGGCCTGCTGTGTCATGTGTCCCTAAGTGACACTAGATATATTGCATCCTCGTACCGCATCAGATTAAAACACATCTATAACGATAACCTAAACCACACACACTGCCTTATTATGTTCTCAGTCTATGCAGTGGACCTCAGTTTTCTCTCCACAGTAGTTGTGTGTGCTCCCTGGGGCCATAAGTCTATTTCTAAATGGCTGCAGTTGTCAGCTGTAAGAAAAACATTGACCACTTAACCCTGCACTGCTAGCCGGCTATATATCAGTTCACATAGTCATATAGTAGATATTCAGTGAGTCTTGCTCAATCTGCAGTCAGTGTACTAGCTACAGATGATCACTCAGTTCAATTTAGGTTTTTAAATAGCACCAAATCACCAGAAAAAGTCATTCCAGGACACTGCACAGAAAAGGTAAGCAGATGCAAATTCAAATTGAATTGTCATCCAGTCCAGTAGATTTAGACTGTGTTATTTCAGAATTATAAAGCACCAATTTGTGGGAGAAATTGTCCAGAAAAAGTAGCTAACAGATTGCATCAAGTCTTGACTTTAATTCAATTTCCACAAGAGAAAAATAACTCCTTTCAAACAAAAAGGACCAACCCAACAGCATTTGGCATCTGCCTTGGTCCGCTGGAGTGCAAAACAAAAAGGAAAGAAACAAACGGAAAACAATTGCAAGGAAAGATGACTACCATACAGCAATAAATGTTATTAACATTTAGACACGTCTTACAAACCTGGAATTTAGTGCAGTGGACCCTCTAAATATGAATGCATTTCAAAGATAATTCTTATGAATGCAGATGGCACAAAAATGTCCAGAATGTAAATTTTCCTCTGTACACAAATGTGCAGGATCACTGTGGTAAGCCATGAGCTAGACTGCTGATTTCTTTTGGAAACCTTGTTTTGTATGCTTCACATGTGGTGTGTCTCCCATGCTGCATTTTCTTTCCTTTTCTGTCACCACTACGATGTCTGCAAAGACGCCATAGCAGTGAAGACATGTTTACTTCTGGAGGCATTAAGGTGTGTGCAACGTGTGCAAAGCATCCGTTTCCTGCATTATGCAAAAACAAACAAAAAAAAAAAACAGTTTTCTCTCACAGAATGACTATAAAAAGTAATTGTTATGGCACATTTTTGTGACATCTTGTGCAGGCAAAAACAAGTGTCGATGAACCAATTTCATCTTAGCTGCAAGCCTTTTGATGTGTCATTAATGCTTCCCTAGCATGATGATTTCACTCAGGAGGGTTCTCATCTAAAATAATGACTTTAATATATTGATTTATTATGCTTTATATTTTAAGAGAACATACAGACTTTCCTTATGCAAATTGCTTTGGTGAAAACAATTAAATGTGTAGTTTGAGGTTCCACTGCATTTAGCTATGCTACTTTGGATGCATGAATAATCATGACTATATTGAATGGAAGCTTTCTCTTAAAAAGAGAAGTAATAATTACATACTTAGAACTTGCTTTTTATTTTACACAACGACTTTAGTTAATTTACCCTCATTTTAGTTAGCAGCAAAAATTAGCGTCATACTTGCGTTTTCATAAAAAAAAAAACAGTTCAGTGATGTAGCTACAAAGGCAAATCCCTTTCTAAGCTGCCTCTGGTCTTTCATAAACTAAACTGGTCTTCAAAAATGTGAAATGTCATGAAAGAAGCCAACATAAACAGCCTGGAACAAAACAGTAGGCATTAGTTAGAACTTCATGCAGTTGATATATGGGCCTAAACATTTGGGGCGATCTCTTAATCTTATAACCAACTTTTCATGCACGCGAAATATGATCAGCACATCACAACCTCAACAAGCGAAGTCCGCTTAGCCAGTAGGAAGTTGATCTCAACCCCCCAATCAACATCGAACTTTTTATAGAAAAAAAGTTCAGAATGCACCTCAGTCATGGTTTGAAGAAGGGGTGTGAAATTATGTGGTTCAGGTCTGCTGACACAGAGATACAGCTGTAGGTTGTGGGACACCAGAACTCAAGGACTGGAGTTTAACATGTGGGTTCAAATGTTTTGTGACAGGATAAGGTCACAAAGCATTGCAGATTTTGGCCCTTGTGGTGTCAGATGTTCATGTTGTTTTATATGTTCACATTGAAGAACACCATGATTAAATACCAGAAAGGGTATAAAATTTGATTTAAAAAATCCTAACCCTTTGGAACAAATTTATAGATATTTAAATTGATTTAATATGGTGTATTCATATATCCTGTACAATAAACATTTCCTTAAAAGGCAGTTATATCAAATATCTAACCACTTGTTTAATTTTCCGCTAGGATGGAACATATCTCTTGTAAAGTTAGAGAATATACTGAGCATATATGAGTATATGCAGAGTAGTGAAAGCCACATGCTGGTTTCATGCATTGCTTGACGTTACTGATCTACCAGCTAAGCCCATGAAGTCATGCACTGCAGTATAAGTGTAAGACAATAGGTTCTGTAAAGCACCTCTCGCTGTTAAATTGAGGAGGAGGACTGGCCATGTTTCTACACCTGTTGCCTTGGGCCGAAAGCGATAAGCTATCTCCAACACTCTCGTTTTTCACCCTTCAGTATAGGGGCCTCTTAACAAGGTTGGATAAATGAATATAAAAACTTCAGCATCTACACTGATAAGACCAATCTGTACCTGAATAAAGCATGGAGATTAGGGACTTAGAATTTCATTGGGCTCCAACAGCGGTATATAAAAGTCTTTCTAAGACCCAAAATTATTTGGCATGAAAATCAAACAATATTCAATTCAAATCAAAAAATACTTTACTAATCCCAAAGGGAAAATAAATAATATGAGAACAAATGTATAAGCAGTCAGATGCTGTAAAATATTTTCAGCAAACTGGATGTGTGGCTAGAACATTCAGTTTAGTCAAGCATTTTGACAAAACACCAAACTAGAACAGATGATCCATTAAAGTCTTCAGTCCGCGCTTCTCAAACTGTGGCATAAGTACCACTGATGATATTTGGACTGTCTTTATTACTAGTTATGAGACAATTTAACACAAATACTATTGTAGTAAACATAAAAAATATCTTGTTATAGAACTGATAAATGCCAAGAGTATAAAAGATTACTTGTTTAGGATGTTTGCTTTATCAGAATTGTCTCACAATAAAAGTGCAGTGGAGAAAATTCAAAGTACAAGTTAAATCTCATCAAAAGGTCCAGATTTTGGAGAGCCCACAGTGGCTGGAGCCAGTTTTCTTAATATATCAATATATGTTTTTATTGCATGCAATAAATAAAATATTTACAACCTTTCTATTTATCTTATCTAAAAAGTTTTCTATGCATATAGCATTATTTCTTTAAAGCTCTTCCTACACCCACAGCAAAAAATTACCTTGGACGTGATACTAACTATGCTAGGCTTTTCCAGGAGAGAGAACAAAAATAAATACAGGACGTTAAGAATGTGCCTAAAACTCATTACTTTGTCCAACAAGCTTGAGGCAAAGGCTTCAGTCAACAGTGGGGTAAAGAAGTAATTGTTTTTAAATAGCTACATGCCGGTTGCTGAGATAAAAATCGAAGAAGAAAAAAAAACACAGTTTAGTGGGCTGAGTCAAGTTTTCTTTGCAAATGTGTAACATATACTGTCAAAACATCCATTCACTGAAGAAAGAAAAGAATACAAAAGGGATCAGAGGGGCAATAACCCAGCGAAAGTTAACTGGAAAGAAGTGCTTGTAACCATTTCTGTTCTGTGTACCCTTGTAACTAAAACCTGAATCTGGGAATGACATCAAAAAAAGTTTAACTATCTTCCCACTACAGTTTTGAAAATCACTTTTATATTCTAAGAGATATGCTGAGCATCCAGGGAAAGAAATTTTAATTACAAGCGAATAATATTGTATTTTTTGTACTTCGAAACACTTTAAGGTCTTTGCATAGTACTGTATGTGTGAAAAATTTGAGACAAAATTCATAAACTATGTAAATAAGTTGTTTTTATGCAAAGCAGCAACTGGATTTTGAGGTCAAAGTAGACTGAAACTTCAAACAATTTAAATTCCAAATTCTGAATTTGAAAACAAAATGAATTTCATAGTAAAGTGCCAATGAATAAACATGTTAAGTTTCGTTTGTTTTTCACTTAACTGAACAGTAGTACAAAAGTCTTGTATCGTCCCTCAGTATGTTGGTGTTATGAAAACTGATTTACTCAGTTTTTTGGTGGTAAAAAGTTTGAAAAAAAAACTTTAGAATTTCCACTTTGGCAAGCTGGGTATGTAAACATCCCGAGTGCATGCTTTGCTTTATGTAACATTTTCATATATGAACAAAGGATGTGATGTAAATTGTGTCTGAGGTGTTGCTAATATCCCTGTGAGCACATTTGAGCAAGAATCAACAAGACAAGAAGAAATCTGTACTTTGCAATTCACTGTAAAAAAAATAGGAATGTGTGAGCTTCCTACATTGTGCCTTCAACAAGAACAAGAAAAGATGAACAACTTTAAAAATGTAAGATTAAACTGCTGATGGCTTTTTTACGTTGCAGAAAAAGACCCATTGTAACTCATCAATAAACCATAGAGAACTAAGAAATTGAATAAAATCAGCAGAGGATTTTGAAATGCCCCAGGAAAAAAGTCTGCTGTGCTTTTTTTTTTCTTTTTTGGGCTTAGTCTAAGAGGTCTAAATCTTGTGGTAAGGTAAAAAGTGAAGGGTAGAGAGACGCTGGTTTTGGCTGCTTTAAGTAGGCCTGGCTTGCATGTGGCTAGGAGCAACCACTGCTCTGGCAAACCATTTGGAAATACCGTGCATCAAACAGTAATAAGGCCCATATAACACATTACTTCCAGTCTGGAAGTTTATTAGTCTTTATGTTCCTTATTCACCTTGAACTATTTTTTATGACTAAAAAACCACAGGGAGTTATGCATATTCAAATACATGGATATTATGTGTGAATCTAAATAAGGCAAAAACTTCCTTGTCAAAACTCTACAGGTTTTTATTTCTTCTCTTTTCTTTTCTTTTCTTTTTTTTGTTGAAAGAACAAAAGTCTAGCTCATACTGAAGCCATGCTGGGACACTGATTAATCTTTTGACCTCAAAGCGGGAAACCAAAACACAGCCTACCAACAGAGGATACGTTTTCATGGGGGACTGAGCCAATTTACACGTTAACTACATATACACAATTAGTAAAGAGTGAATCACCTCACACTTTGCTAAAAAATGGCTTTACCCTCTGGCCCTTTAAATAGCCATTTGTTTTCACTTTACTTTCAGAGTTTTTCTTCTTTTTTTTTTTACTATATTTGCTTTGTTGATGATGTAGAATAACATTTTACATGGGTCTAGATTTGTTTTAGATTTTGAACCAGTTGTCTCCATTGTGGCCATTTTGGCTAATTAAAACTCATTGCAAATGTTATTCTTAATCCTTTGTAATTAACAGTCTTAAATCATTCCATTTAGGTAAAACAGCTTTATACTAAACTCAACATTGGAAGTATTGTGTAATCTTCCTTTTTGCCAGCTGTTTTTGTCCACATAGGGAAAGGATATAATTTCACGTGTTGTTCTTAGTTTCCAATCATGGAATATGATGGCATACTGCATTTCAACGAAGCGAATAAATTGCACAATTTGGACATAGATGTAAATTCCGATAACTGTGGCTAGTGTATTGAGGAAATGGTGTCTGTGCATGCATCTCCAATTTCCAGTGAATTCCTGCTGATGTAGGCTGTTGAGCAATAAGTTTCCAAGATAAATTACATATCCCAGTACCGGTTGCACCAGAAGCTCCTAGGATATATTCAACTTTGATTTTTGAGGTTGCTTTAAAATATGTACAATGGGCAAAAAAAACTGGAAGTTGAAGTATTAAGATAGCAAAAGTTACGGATATCTTATATGATTTTACTCAAAAGGTTTATGCAGTAAAAGTAGCAGAACACAACAAAACTAAACAATTACAAACAATATGTGTACTGTATCTTGTTGTTTTAGCAAAGTGATTTTGAGAAAAGGCAGAGAGTAAAAACACAATGTAAATGGGATATTTGGAGTAAGAATGCAGGGAGAGTAGACTAAGTCACTTACACTATTGTCACTTGACCCCGACACAGGATAGACCGTCCAGCCAAGCTCCGCCGTGGCTGTAGTGGAATCCATGAGCATCTCTGTGGGAAATAGGAGAAGAGATGGGGGTCAGATAATCAGCTGCTGTGAATGCATTGTTGAAAGGAAAACTATGACATTAACATAATCATTCAAAAAAAAAAATCAGTTAATGTCTATTCATATATCATTTTAAACAATCTGGACATAATCTAATCACATTTTAGTATGTAATTTATACTTTTTCAGACTGTTGGTTTAAGAAACATACAGTTAAGATGTCATCTTTAGTATCAGCATTTATTAAAGTAGTTTTTTTGGTAATTTCATAACAGGGTAAACACATCCAGGTCAGCAGAACAATGCCATTATCCCCACATGTTTCAGGAAAATAACTGGCTTGAAAAGTAAGTCTCTGCGGTACACTGGAGGCGACACCATATATACCGCGGATTAGCTGATGGAAAGAAACACTTCTAGTAATTGGGGTCAAAGAGGATGTGCCTCCTGACAGACAGAAGGAAATCTGTGGCACAAATTTCTCCAGCCTGGTCCAACCGTCCATCATATGCTCAGCGAGACATTCATATGGTCACCTTTCTCTGCCTCTTTTCCCTAATCTTTGTACCCATGCCCTCAAGCTTGGGTTCCCACCCAAGATGTGGTGTTAGCTCCACTGCTCTCTGTCTGTTACAGTCAGCAGGTCTAATGAATTTCTCCAGCTTGTGTCAGTCCTGTGCTCTAGGGTTTAGCTGCCACAGATGGAGACACCATTCATCAGTTTGGAGGCGTCAGCTGCAACTCCAAAATGCCACAGAGGGATTTAGAAACCCCCTTGACAAACACGGCTACTAATCTTAACATAAGTCAGACCCTGGGACCACGACACAGGTCTGCTAGACAAATGCACTCTGTGGCACTTCACTCTTATGATAAAACTGAAATAACTGAATTAAAGCTAAGTGTGTAGATCCTTGTCAAAGACAACTGCATAAATCTGATAAAATGTCAAAGTTCTTTACAAAGGTAGTGAGCAAGCAAAATCAAAGACAGAGGATCTAAAGTTATGACTAAAAGGATTTAGTTTTCTCCTTACATTTTCAGTTCTAAGATTGGGTAATGTTCCAGACACTTTAATTTCTTTCTCATAACCTTGGATTTTCTCTGATTTATATTCCAGAGAAAGCCGCAGATTTTAATTAACAGCCTCCAAAAGCATTGCTTTATTTCAGAGCTTTCTGCTGACTTTCAGAATCTCACCAATACGCGCAAGACATAATACTTGATTTCACATCCTTTCAGTTATCACAAAGCCTAAATCTTATAATTAAGCAGATGAGACTGCAATTGAGCAGCTATTGATAACCTTCTGAGTGACTCAGAGTTGAGAAGTCTGCATGGCAGTGAAATGGTAATTATACCCCATAATGATAACGATAATTAGTGGGGGAGAAAAGTGAGAATAATAAACCCCCTTTGTGGTGTTTTAGAGAGTGTTGTGGGGGAACAGGGAGCACATTTCTGTAGGAATGTTAACATTGGCTGGATGACGCATCATTCTCTTCCCCCAAACCCGACTTCTTTCTCTCTGAAGCTGCTCATTCCTTCTGTCTGTTTCTATTCTGACCTACCATTCTCACTCTGTGCTTTGCTATTTTATCATTTTTCCTTAACAGAGTTTTGCTACTTCTCACCTCTTTATTCACGTTCTCTCAGGCAAACCTCCTCCCCCTTCTTTACTCTTGTTTTATGTCTATCTCACTCGTGCTATCAGTGACCCAAAAGTACTACCTCCCTATGAAAGACTGATCACTTTTCTTCCTGCTGCTGTCTACACTTGAGTCTCGGCAGCCACACAGATTCATTACCTCCCGTGAGGCAGAGCAGCACATAGCTCACCCCTGTCAGCCACAGCCTCGTTCTCGGTCCCAGCCGAGGCAGAACGCGAGTGCTCAGCAGGACGTGCCGGGTATTAGTCAGGAGGACACAGAGGTACTCGCGGGAATGCGTAGGAATCATTTTTCGTTTTCGCTTGCGAGGACATGTTTACGTATGATCATTTGAATTTTATCACTCACAGGAATGGCGTGAATGCATGCTGAAAACTAGTAAACACTGGTCCTACTGGAATTCTCTCGTCTTACATGGACATGCAGTCAAAAATATTCTTTAGGCACTCTTACAGAGGGAATGGAAAAAACATAGAAACTCTTTAATTATAGCTGGGTTATCATGTGGGTTTCATTGTAGGGCATTGCTTTGTAGACTTCATGCAATGTGTATCAGGGTTTTAATTAAAAGCAAAAAGATTAATGAAACACTGTTCTACATTCTAATTAGATACTAATTCTGGGAAATCAGGAGTATTTGACTGTGAACCAAGTAAATTAATGTTTTTTGAGGGGTTTAAGGGTATAATAAACCTTTCACAGCTCCAAGACCACACAAAAGCAGACTAACTACAAGACATTCATGCAAAGTTCTTGAACTACTATTTTTCTTACTTTAAACAATTACATGTTTTGCACTGTGATATTACATTTTCAGTTTAATTCCAACAAGTATGGTTCCCTCCTTTAATTAACAAAAACTGAAAATGCACAGAGAAATTGGAAATTTAAAATCTGATCTTGTCCATATCATACAAGAAGCAGTGACAACAACACTTTCTAGTTTGGATACGTTTTGTGAGTGAGAAATACTCAGATTAAACTGTCATCAGTAATAATGCTTCAAATGAATTCAAGGGAAAAATAAAAATGTTTTCTCCAACCTACAAAAAGATGTCTGCAGTTCATTTAGGTTATGAAAAAAGTGAGAGTAAAAGATTTTCAAACTGAGACTATATGTAAGTCTCAACTTAGACAGGGGTCACTGCTGTTTATATTAGTAGTCCTAACTTAGAACCATATATTTTGACTAGACTCAGATCAGGCAAAACTGCCTATAGTCCAAAAACTGTCACACAAGCAGTGCCACTGCTTTTGATAAATAATTATTAACTGTTCACAGGAGAAAGGTGCAAAATAATTTAAATGTTCTTGTATTCTCTTATAGGTCCTACAAAAGAAATAAAAAATTGGCATGATTTGGTATGAAACATGTTGCTATTACAAGAACCAAAAAACAAAAAATAAGAGCGTTGCAAAAAAATCTTTAAATATACACCATTAAACAAAAAAGCAGAATGTTTACTCTTTCACTCTATTTAAAAATAAAACATTTTAGTATTGATTTTATTGCACATTAAGAGTCAGTTTGCAATAGATATATTTTGGCCAGCACAATGGTTAGGCTAAAAGGATTCACCAGAGTGGTCCAACATCTGATGATGAATTGCAGTTTCTCAATTTCCCATCCAAGCAGTAACTGTATTTGTAGTATTTGTGTGGCAGTGTTAAGTGATGCATAAAAGTGTTTTAACAGGTTGAGCTCGTGGGAAAATGATCTCCATGTTGGCAGGCAGAGACAGGATGGATACATAACTGAGAACAAAAGAAGCATATTGACAATATGACAGTGAATAATTAAAACCTTTTTGTATTTTTATGCTCTTAACTCTAGAGGCAGGTATGAATATGCAATGAGCCCTAGGAGTCTAAGAAAAGCCCACTATGAGGAGAGTGCTTCCTCTAACACTTCCTGAGAATAAGAAGAGAGTTTAGTGCTGATCTTAGAGAGCTCTCAACTGAGAGGCTGTCTAAAGTGACAGGCGAGTGGAATGGAAAAAGGGGTGCGTGGTACTACAACAACACTCTTCTACTCTAAGAGGGGTCAACGTTTCATCTCTGCTTTCTAAAAAAAAGCAACAGAATTTACAATGAGGGATACAGAGAGGATGTGTTCGCTGCAGAAAATTGTGTTTTATGCACAAACAGCTGCTACGACTCAGAAAATAAACAGCAAATGCTTATAGACAAGATTTCCTAAATTGTTAGTCATTGTGTAAAGGTTCCAGTATGGATTGTTTGAACCTGCTGTTTACATCGCAGCTCAGATAATTATTCTGTGGAATTTGTTCTGCTTCTGCCGTTTTCCTGTATTGGCTTTCTTTCTTTTTTTTTTCTGCCAGCCCGTTTCTCAATGTTTTGCCCTTGGTTTACCATGGTGACTGACAATTCATGATTTGGCCAAAGGGCAAAAATCCTAGTTTGACAGCTGGATGACCAATTAGGAGGGGGAGATAGACAGGTTACTCCAGTCTGGGTGATGGATGTCTCTTCTGCCAGGAGGAATATCTGAACAAAAATATGTGCACCTTTTCTTAGGGAATGCAACACAACAAGGCTGGCTTCTTAAACAAATTTCACAGTTGCACACACCACCATGTGCAGCGACGAAGTGAATGTTTCTCTGCCTTTTTTTTCCCGAGCAAGAGGAACTGATTTTGACAAATTGCTTTGCATGTTATTGCATCATCAGGTGAAAAAAACTGCATATAAATGACTATAACATGGTAGCTCAAACAGAAATCAAAGAGAATGAACCGATTTTCCAGCAAACCAGCAAATATTTAGGTCCTATGGTTTAACAGGGGTATTTCAAGAAAACAATTGACCTCCAAAACAGCACGAAGCAGCTTGAAGGCGTTATTTCTTTTTTATCTTTCTTGCCAGCAGAACTGTAGCCTCCTTCCTCCATGGAGCAAATCCCTCAGCATTTAATTTTAAAAAAAAGGACATAAACCTACATATGGTGCTGCAATAATGTCAGCGAAGGAAGCCGAAAAACAGCTTCAACATTCTGCCCCAAAAATCCATGTTCTGTTAAGTTCTGGTAAACCACAACTGCAAGACAAATGTGTGTGACTGAACACCTGAAACCATGTTATTTGAAGGCAAATGTGGAAAGACCGTCGTATGCGCCACAGTTGGAGGGTAGCAGCTGGTCATTGAGCTAAAAACAGAATTCTATATAGTCAACCAAGCACGCAAATCTTGCAGATTAAGGGGAAAGGGAATGGCATACCCCTGAGAAAGCCAAAGACATGATTTATAGCTTCAGTGATAGACAGAGCTACTGTATGACCAGTTGGAAATAATAACAAATTTTATTTACATTCAAGGAGTGAGAGGAGCTCCCAGCCTCGAGAAACTTGGCTCAACTAATCTGTCAACACAAACTGAGCTCATTAAGGTGCACAAGAACTTTCACCAGAGTTCTAACATTTTTTTCTTAAGTGTTAGATTAATTTTTAATAACCATTTTACAATTAGGCAAGCTTTGGAGTGGTGGAGAGTCAATTAAGTAGATTTACATGGTATAAATGTTAGTATTGAATTCTAGCAGTTCACAATTAAGATGTTGATAAACGTGTTTCAGTTAAGTTGCCATACAGCTCAAAAGTTCACCCTTTACTCATTAAGACTGCACTGAGCAGAGTTTTTCCAAGGAATAGAAAGATGAGCAGGGAAGCTGGGCAGTTGATTTTGGCAGAGTCTACTGGAGTGTGAAATATTGTACTGCACACACAAACACTCACAAAGTGGAGCACTCGCAGAGCACTGGCTGTTGACAGAATGATACAGTACGGTGTTCCCAAGGGCCCCAAGCAGGATGTAAGACGGTAATCTCTACACAGCCAAGCTGCGTTATCAGTCAGTGTGACTGAACTTGTCAACAAAGCAAGCAGACTAGAGCAAAAACCAAAAGCAAGAGATGCAAACGGGTAAGTTATATGGGCCTGAAACAATTTCAGGTCCCACACCAGGGAAGCAACTGTCTTTGTCTGACATCATATCTCAGAGCTGCTTTTTACTTTTCATTATGATGAAATACTCTGTAAGCTCACTTCAGCTGTAGATGGATTATCTTCCATCACACAACGTACACGCACATACAGTAAAGTTGGAAATATCCCAAGATTAGAATGTAAATTGTGTCATTAGAATGACAGAAGACTCATTATATGTTAAAACAGAAATTTACATACTTAATAGAAAAATGTTTTCTATTTTTATATGTTGAGAAATAGTGATTGTACTAACTTTGAGCAGAACATGTTTTAATTTTCATTCAGATGTCTATTAAAGTCAAGACCTTTGTAGATGGTTGCTCTGATTAAATAATCATATCTAAACTATCAATTTGAACAAACATAACAAAACAGTCATAGCTGTTCATATTAGTCATATCATATTAGCTTTCAGTATCTGTAGCTGTCTTATTTTACTGAACACCAGTCGTACCATCCATCTGAAATGATTTTTGTTTTGTAGTTTGTTTAATGCATCAAGATGTTTTATGTCTTATCCAGTATTTGTAGATGTAATATCAGTGTACATTAGTCATTAAAATATTTCAGGTCTAATTGACACCATATTTCATGGCGGAAAGACGTCAACTTAAGCAATAAATTGCAAGTTGGAACACTCACAGACCCTACAGTCTGTGCAGTGTGAAAGAAACCTGGCCACTGACAAAAGCTTATGGATTTATTAGCACGCCTTCCATATTTCCCAAACCCCTGAAACCTAAATAGAACTGTTTAACAGATCAGTAGATTTAAAATTTTGCAGAGGAAAGTTCTGTAAAGCAGAGGCCAATATTTTTATAGGCTGCACCCTACGAGAACATGAGTGTGACTCGAGAATAGCGAGGCCATACAAATGACATCCATCCATCACTCCAATCATATAAGTGTTTTAGGAGTTCTGTGATATGACTCACTCAGCGCAGTCGAAATACCTGCAGCAAAATTTGACAGGGATTGCTTTTTATCAAAGTGACAGCTTTCCAGATACCACTCCTAATTGATTTGATGGAATTCGCAAGCCTCCCACGCCTTGCCTACAAGTCATCAGTTGAAAATGAATGATGAAAAATGCACGTACATCATGTACTTTACAGATGTCTGCAGATGTGTGTTTTACATGGACTGTCTTCTCTCTCTCCATGGCCTTCCTTTTTTCTTGAGACTGTGTTATGCATCTATTGGACCAAAGGATAAGATTTTGCTTAGGCTTTAAATCCACAAATCTGAAATAGAGACTGCTGCTTGTCTGACTTCCCCCTCTGATTTTGTTTTACATCAGATGATATCTGCATTAGTCAAGGGAACAGCAATCTCCAAGCCAACCAATTTGATTGGCACCTAAGGCAAATTACAGTAAAGTACATAAAGTGGGTGATTCCAGATAAAAGATTCAATGGGGAAGGCAAACGGATAAAGAACAAGGACTTTGAATATACTCTAAGAAATATGGCTATGTTAAAAATGAGAACATGCAGTCCATGCTACATTTACTGGCACTCCTAGTAAGGATGTGTATAAAACCTTAGTGCAGAAGTATAACCGCATACTTAAAATTTAGGAAAAGAGTCCAACCTTTGATTTGAGTATATGCGGAAAATATATTAAAAAATAATTGTTTTTGATAAAAATCACTGCTGGGGAAATTACTGGCACCTCTAAGAATCCCTTTAAAATAAATAAAGTTCTTTAAGTTGAACAGAGATTCTGAATTACTAATTCAGGCCTTTTCCTCCATGGTATAAATATGAGATGACATGAGACAAATTTCTTTGAGCCATTGGCACCTAAACTGGATGTTGACCCTAAATTTAAGTTGACAAAACACACAATGAATATGACGGTGGGAGATGAAATACATTTAGGGGTTAACAAGTCTCTACAACAACCAGTAGAGACTACATATACAGTTAGACTTCACCAGCTGTGGAGGTTTGATGCCTTGAAAAGTAGTTTTTCTATTCTACCACCCCATACATAAACATGTAACATTTGACAAGCTGCACAAGGACTTAACATTATTGGGACCACTCTGATCTCAAATCAGGGATATTCCACATGTTGGATTTTCTTGGCCTGATATCACAGTGTGTGGTGTTAATCAGGAAAAACATGAATGTCGTCTGTTAAATGTGATATGCTGCTAATCAGAAAGTGAGATAATGGGAACACACATGGAAATCCAAAATACTGGAATCAGAACAACTGCTATGGTGCACATTGGAAAAGTCTTTGAATTGTTTTTTCTCTGTTAAATACAGTCCACAAACTCTCGCCATTTACTTCTCTGAATCGGCCAAGTTTGTTTATTCCAGCTTGGTGAAATAATACAGAAGACGGTGCTGTCCTATTGTGAAAAGGGGATTGTTCAAAGTATTCACAGCACTGACACCAATATAGGCTTCAACAGCAATTTTAGTAAAAACTATATCTCAATATATTTCCCCCATTAAAAAAATTACTCAAATTATAGGTTTGATGTATGAGGTTTATAAGTGTAAAATTGTGCCGCTGCAGAAAAATATAAATTTAGTCTTATGCTTTTTACACAGATTTACTTGGGGTGGCAATAAATGTGACTGATACTGTTTATACTTGGACACATTTATATGTGAATTTGTGTAAACAATAGGTACTCCTTTTTATTGCAACAGCTTGTTTTTATTTGGGTGATAAAAGGACTCCTCAACATATTAGAGTCATCACAGAACAGCAAACTTATCTAGTTTATGGCCTATTCTATGAGCCTTTACAGCCCTTTCATCCTCTAAAAATGCTTTAAAAGCTGTTGTAAATTCTGTTCAGGAGTTCTGGCTCCTTATCATTTAAAGTGTGGTGATAAGGTTCATGTTCTTAAGGTTAAGAGCTGCTTTTTTCACAAAGACTAATAAAGATTTTCCAGCCACACATCAATCACTGTTTAAGCACCACAGTTTACTATACATTCAAACACATTTGTGTATTGCTTCTTATTTGTATAGTTTAATTCACATCTATATACACATTTTAAATAAGAGACTTCTCAGAAAGAAAACAATCTTCAAAGAAATTATGGATATTACCACGTTGAAAAAGTAAGTAACATTACTTTGAACCTACTGTGCAGGAAAAAATATTAGTCATCCCATCTTGCTTATACTTGACAAAAAGAACTGGAGTGGAGTGAGTCTTAAAGTATTAAGAAATTCAAAGAGTCACACAGCACAAAATAAACCTGGAAGACACTAGGTAGTGAAATATTTCAATGGCAGTGGAAATAAAACTGACCATAGATCCCGGAACAACTTCAAAATATAGCAATGAATGACTTAGCCAAGTCATGAATTGCTGAATTAAAGAAAACAATCTCCAGAGCAGTGCACATGGTTGCCATACTGGAAGACAAAGTGATGACCAAGACACAGTTTGGCAGCTGACTTCTCTAGGGTTTATTTCTAAATCTTCACATATCCCTCTTTCTTAATGAGTCCTTCCACCCTGTCAGGATTCCAAGTTCTAGCTGCAGTGAAACCAAAACCATGTTTCATTGATGGTGTTCTTTGAGTTATAGGCCTCTAAACTTCTTTCTCAAAACATAAAGCAAAGAGCTCCAGCTATGTTTCATCTCACCAAAGATGCTTCTAGTAAGCCTAACCTTCCCTTAGCACACTACAATCAGGATTTGATTGTGTCTCATCTGTGAAAGACTAGTGTTTTTCTTGCAATGACCTGAAACGCAGATCACTGGATTAAGCACTATCGCCAAAACACCAATGCCAATGAAACTGACTTGCCTACACAAACCCCTGACTTGAATATGAGCAAATATTTGAGGGCTGAACCAAATAAGATGATCTGTACTAGAAAACGATCAAATCTGAAACAGCTTAATGGATTCTAAAGAATTGATTAGAATTTCTCTGGAGATGTTTGGAAAACTGCAGCAAACTACTGCAGACTGCACTACTGTAGATTGGAGGGTTAATTATTCTGACTGGTAGTTTTTATTTTCGTGGACTAATTTGATTCTGAGGAAATTGTAGCATCCAAAATAAAACTAGGATGTTTGAAAAAGACATAAGTTTAAAAGCACTTGGGAAATACTAGAAGTTTGAATAATTTTGCCCTCAACAGTAGCTTTTCAATTACTCAGTTTAGCCAGATTTACACAATTAGCTGTAATATGTTGCCTGTTTGCAACATTGGAGGTTTACCAACACTCCACATGTCAATTTAAGACCACAGCAAGGGCTTGACAAATTAGTTTTGCATGTTATCATGCATCAAAGAAATGTGTCTCAAAACCACGTTACATGGCATATATTCCTTTACTTGGTGTGCATTTGGTTTCTGGGTCAAGTACTGGGGGAAAGAGTAATAAGATCCTAAGACTTCCCCATGTTTAATGATAAATCTTACTCATCTGGGGTTGTAAATGTTTCATGAAGTCTAAATAAATGAATAGCTTGTTCCCGCTGCAAAGCTGTCTGTATTTCCTGAAGGCTAACTAGCTCTAACAAGCTAAGGTGCAAACAAACTAAACACCCTGTATTCATAATTAATAATAATAAAAAAAAATGTAAACACATTTTAAAATATGCAGCCGAGTACAAAAAAATCAAAGCTTATGATTCTCTTAAATTTCTTTTTTTTTTCATCTTGAAACACTTATGTAAACAACCTAGAAGTTAACATTCTGTATGAGTTCTGTATGAGGTTTGTCTGCCCAAATTGCCTCAAGAATACACTTCGTACATTAGTTAAGCATAAAAACACAACTTGTACATGTAAGTAATACCTCAGGTTTGTGTCTTTTACTGGCTTATACAATAGCAGACAAACTGAAAATTCTGGTCTTAGGGTATAGCAGCATGTTAAGTCTTGCCTCATTCTGCCTTCCTTTCTATCTCTCTGTGTGTGTGGTGTTTGAGTGCATTTGCAAGAGCAATAATGGGATGGTACCCTGCCCTATGATTTTGATCTAAATGAACAGTAAAAGGTTAAAAAAATTTGCTGAACAGACACACATAATGATGAAAAAATTTCTTGCCAATCATACATGATGTATCACAAAGGCACCATTTCTGAGAAACTAGATTCTATTAAAACAAGAGCATTCACTGAACACTCTTTGCCAAACAGATATTAGATATAACACACTGGCAATGTTCAACATGTGAAACTAACCATGTCTTCTGTATAACAAATCAAAATTAAGTTTAACACAGTCTTAGTTTAAAACGGTCCAACATTTTGTGCTGATTCCATTCAGTTCAGTTTAGAAGCAATTTCCAGTAAAGATCATATGAGCACATTTTACTAGACAAACAGGTCAAATTCATATTTGAAAAGCTGTAATTTGATCAATACAGTAATGTCACTGCTTAGCTGGATCCACATTCAATGACATAAAACTTAATTTTACCTTTGTTAAAATATAGTCCAGTTAATTCAGTTTCTGTTTTCAAGTGTTTAAACAGAGTCAAAATTAAGTTTGATTCTGTTTGCTTCTTTAAAAAGTAACCTATTTAAAGAAGACAGACAGATAAATTAAGTCATTATAAAAATATTGTTTTCAAAAGCAGTGTAAGTTGGGTTTCTTTTATATAATAAAGTTACCATCAAACAGGCATATCATTTTGATCATATCATTTCAATCTCTTTAAACATTCCTAAGATAAACTCAGAACTAGACTTTGCTATAAAAATTCATCAAGACCCATCTGTACGAGTGGAGTCGACACAAGTCTGCTCATCTATCAATATTATTTTTGTAGCTTGTGCAAAACATACTTGACATCCACAATGATAAATTAACCTGGAAATATGTTTGATTGGCAGCATTTCCATAAAAAAACACCATGTTGTCAAGAAATAAATCAAATCAGATAAGAAAGTAACACCCTTAATAACACAGTCTTTCATCCATGATGTATTATGAGCCCTTTTCTGTTTTCCCAATGACAGGTTTTCACTCCTGCTTCAAGGTACAACATTTCATGGCTATGTGTCACGAAGAGGAATTTGAACAGTGTTATTGATGTGTACGAGGTCAAGCTAAGAGAGTTGATCTGTTGCCAGTCAATACAACCTGTCTGCCAACAAAGTCATCAGATCAGAGCTGTTTCTCTGTCTGTGCAGGATCCCGCAGTCTCCACCCCCGTTTCTTTTCTTTACGCACACAGAGACAGACACTACACTGACCAGCTCATCCACCTTCCAGACATTGGGGTAATTATTCGATGGGATGGTAAACAAAATGTGTTCTAATGTGTTTGATGTTTTGGGGTGAATAACACTGGAGAACAGGTTTTAGACAAATTGAAACTAGCCCAGCAACGTCAGCATGTTACCTGTGAGAAATTATTTTATATACCAGCCAGCCAAAGAGGGAGGATAGATGTAAGGGTGTAATTATGTGTATTAATGGGTGTTTTACTTGTGCTTTACATACCTGCAGTCATGTGGGAACTGTAAAAGAGAAGTAATGATTTATTCTCATCTAGCAGCACACCAAAGACACCCTGTCTGGACTGTTGTTCTCCTTGCCTCTGTCTTCTCTCCTTTCTTCCTGTTTCTTACAAACCATCCCTCCTCACCTTCTTCCTTCCCTTTCTATCTTACCCTAATTTATAGGTATGATTTTCCTTTCTCTTGCACCATGCAGTCCTTTATTTCACCCACAACACACAGCTCATGTTCAGCTATAATACTGTTATACACCATGTTCCATAAGAGCTGCCAGTGTACCCCAAAACAGCAATGACTGTTTAACCATCACCACCCCATCTGCTTTTACTGATGTGGACCACACATTTCATGGAAAAAGAGAAGCCAAGGGGATCACACGGGAGGTAAGGCATCTTGGTGGATTCCAGGCCTGTGAGCTAGTTCCTACCCCATTCTCACTTTAGAAGAGTTATGGTGGGGTCGCGACCCTCTGGAGGTCCATAAAGCAGAGCAAAGGGAGGTAGTGGAAGACAGTTTTTGAGCCACATGCTTCACCAACTGCCTGCTTTTACTTCTGGCACCATTGCTGCATTTAATTACTCATACGCCGAGAAACAAAACGCCACAGAATAACCCAAATATCACTTTCAGTACAGGCACCCCTAAAGCCCTTGCAATCAACATCCTCTTAATCAACGACAACAAGACACAATGGAAATTGGGTTGGCCTGCCATTAAGGCACCATAAGGACTTGTGTTACTCAAACTAACATAGCCTTGGAGATATTGGATACCAGCACTGCACAAACACAGCGTTAATGGTTTCATGGTGGTCAGCTGTGAAAGAAGACATAAAGCAGTAATGGTAGGAGAGTGAGAATGAGAAAGACTTAATAGAAGCAGAACGACACTACCGCGGAGAGAGTTTAAATTATGTTATGGCAAAAACACAAAGCTGATTGAAAACAATGAATTGCATATGCCCTTCATCTGTTTACATGACATGAATAGGCAGAAGTCAGCAACTTGTTAAAAATCTATTTTAGAATAAAAGCAGTCTCTCATCTGACATAATTGGGTCATCTCCCTTTTTGTAGAAAGGTTCTTCATTCACTGAATATAAAGATAAGTAGAAAATGAGAAATCATTATCAAGTTCGACTAGTCATATAGAAGAAAATAAAATACTTTGAAGAAAAGAGCTTCTGTTTTGCACATTGCACATCGTGAAAATATACGTCTTTATGCACCATCTAACTGTCATTTTGCAGATGATCTTTGGCAGTTCAAATAAATTTCAACTGCTACAGAACACAGACATAGAAAATCAAAGGACACAAACACATCAGAAAAATATCTATTTTTAAATAGTCAAAACACAAATGTTGCATATCGAACAGTGAATTAAAAAAACAGTTTTGACAAAATCTATGTTCAGATCATGCACATATATTTTACAAAAACCTTTATGAAATAAATGAAAGGAAATCTCAGACTTGGGCTTACATCTCTAATTGTGATTTAGCGTTCTCCCAACCAAACAATACCTCCAACGAATATCAAGCAGTGTCGTAAATTGTCTGTGAACATTGGACAACAGGACTTGTAGTGTGACAGACATCTTGTTATTGACTTCTTTTTCCAACAAATAAGGGCTTCCACAGCTTTTCCTGATCCTCTTCACTTTCTTCTCAGAGTCTGACTCTAATGATAAATGTAATAACTTGAAACTCAGTGACTTGTTGAACTAATTTCCGTTGTAACTTTCTTCTACTCTTCTGCTGCAGAAAACTAAGATCAAGGTTTTATCATTTTGAGCGCTTACATTATGGAATGTTTAAGAGCTTTTTTTTTTTAAATTGCACAATCTGTGCCAGGCTGTAAACACAAGTCTCAGGTTTTAGAATATTCTTTGGCCAATCATTTTTTCAAAAAATAGTAAATAACTTTAATAAATGAGTTTATCTATCTGCCAAGTGGCATTTGTCTAGGACTGTAGCTTACACTAGATTTGTTCTCTACCCTTACAAACTTCAACAGGTGCATTGCCACCTGAAAACAATTAGCATCTCCCTAAACTCAGATGCTCTATATCCTTAGAGGTTCTCCATGGTACGTGCAGTCTTTCACAAGCTAAAAATGCAAGTTCCACTTCTGTTTGTTATGTAGCCATTACTTCCATTTAACCCAGTCAGATTACTTAGTTTCTCTTATCTCCCAAATAGCTTACATTTAAGTGTTCTCAGTGTCTGTTCAGCCTTGGGTTTAACTCCAACCATCATGTTTACCAGTGACACAGATGAAAGAAAATTGCTCTAGAGGTACCAGCCATAAAACGGACCGCAAACCTCTGTCTGTAAAGGACTTTATGGTTTAACTGCAATAGGAAAAAAGACAAAAGGGATATGTCAGCTCCAAGAGCAGCCTGTGACAGTTGAGCACAGGGTAATGACATCCAAACAAAGCTTGGTGAGAAACCGAGACAGAAATCTGTTGCCCAGAAGGAGGAAAGGCATATATCCTGAGGCTTGAAGTCAAGAGGCAAAAGCCATGTCAACACACCCAAGCAACTGCTGTTGCTATGGCAACAGGCTAGTGGTGATGAACAGGATGTCATTTCCTTAGCAATGATAATACTGATCTATATCTAGGAGTAATAAAACAAAAACAGGAAGCTGGATTTGGTAAAAACCAGTTGAGTGAGGTTCAAAGTTGTCTCATCTTACTGGTATTTAACAGTCTGAAGCAATACACAAAGGCCTACATTTAATTCTGAAACACATTCATAAAAGGCAGCCAAAGCTGTAAATGGATATCGCTAATCAAGAAGTTGGTTTGGTTCTGCTGTCGCATTGAATATAAAACATTGAAAAGCATTTTTTTTTCTTAAAAAGCATAATAAAAACTTTAAATGATGAGTAAGCTCTTTTTATAAAGAACATAAAGCCTGTTCAACCTCT
This sequence comes from Xiphophorus maculatus, assembly GCF_002775205.1. Taxonomy (NCBI): domain Eukaryota; kingdom Metazoa; phylum Chordata; class Actinopteri; order Cyprinodontiformes; family Poeciliidae; genus Xiphophorus; species Xiphophorus maculatus. The sequence goes on along the minus strand of NC_036462.1, from coordinate 9,461,185 downwards.
TCTTAATACCTTGTTTTGCTCTTGGAGCCACTTTCCCTAAATCAAAGGATTAACCACTAAAATTACCACTCTGCCTCTTATTCTCAGAAAATACCCACACATTACTCAGGAGACTTCTGTGCGTCTTCATTTTTCCATAATAATAAAAAAAATATATGTGCAAACCAAGAAAAAAAATGTTAGGTAAAATACATAGAGGGGTGTTTCTAAATGTATGAAAAGTAGGTCTATTAACAAACAGGCTGTCAAAGACTGAGAGAAACAAAATATCAACAGGTGGCAAAAAGGAAAGTAAGAGCTAAAACAACCATGCTGCCAGAAAAAGTTTGACAAACATTAGGCACAGACATGGGAATCAAGAGAAACAAAACCATATAGATAAACCATAAAGTGAAGGACTAAGCCAGCTGAAGCACAGAGTGACTGATTCACAAGCCCAGTGAGCGGCTGGCATGCAAATCAACCCTGTATGGGGTTAAAGGCAGGATGAGAAGCGGGTGCGTGAAGAGGCTTCACAGGCAGTCATTTGCCAGCATTCAGCTCCCATCAATATCAGGACCGATTAATGAGGGGTTGGGGGGAGTGCAAGGAGAGGGCAGGGAGGACAGCAGGGGGGCAACGACCAGGTGTCGGAGGAGACACAGAATGGAAATAAAGAGGGCACACGCAGTGATCCGTGAGGAATTTCACCAGGACAGCAACAAGAGCATTGGGTGAAATGAGGGGGGTAACTCATAGCTGTGTATTGAAAAAATTTATTCTTTAAAAGTTGCTTTTTGTATTAAAGGTTCACTGTATTAATAAAAGGGCATGGTGACACATATCAAAATTAAAAGGATAAAAGAAAAATCAAGTTGAACTCGGTAATGAAGATCTAATTTCAAACTTTGTCAGAAAAAAATAAGAATCCAGAGTTGAACTATGGAACGTACTACAGTTTTATCCACTATGTAGTGAAAGAAAGATTAAATTAAACTTGATTTCTGTTTATGAGCATCTGTAAAATGGCTTTTAAGACAGGGTTTTAAAGATTAAAATCATGTTCTAAACTTGGGCAGTGCTCCTCTCCAAAAGAAAAAGGTTCCAGTATAGATGACAAAGGGCCGTGCTTCTTTAGGCATCTATGGGCCTAAAGTTGTGTTTCATTTTCCCTTGTGCCTGTTGTCCATGTGGGTGGCCATGCATATGTGTGTGCGCTTGTGTTTATGAGTGAAGTGTGTGTATGCATCTGGGTCATGCATGAGTGATCCTGTATGTCGATTCAGTGCTTAAGTCTGTGTGTTGAGCAGAGTTTATGTGTGTGTGCCTCTATAAACTTGAGCTGGCACAACACAAAGGCAACAGCGGAGAGTGGTTAAGCATGTGTTTTTATGCTACGGGCCAGGGGAATGTGGATTTCGGAGATTGCAGGGTGATGAGGTGGCAGGCTCTGGTTGTAGTCCTGGAGTCCTGCTCCTCTCATCTGCGATGGGCTGGCTCATGTGACCAGGGGTTCTCATAGAAAAACGAAGCAGTCAGAAACAAGGGGCAATGTGTTAGGGCCACATGCCTGTTTCATTGTTAGAACGAGATGCCTCACTGCTGAATGCGACAAATCAATCCTGAAACATCAGCATAATTTGCCAAACCAGACCAGACGAGGCTGGACAGAGGAAGCACTGTGCTGACTCATATATGGGAACTGATTCAGTTTGCTTCCGCTGTTTCTTAACTCATTTTCCTGGATCTGTTGTCTGTAGTGGCAAAAACACAATGACAAACATGTCTTCTATCTCATATTTGAGTATCGGCTATACAGTGAAAACATGAATAAGGCATTTTACACTTTTAAGATCAAAACTGATCTCTTTGTTGCTTTTACAAAGCCAGACATTATAGAATGTGCAAGCGTGTAATTTTCTGATGCTTCTTATCCTCTATCACAGCCACCACGTTGTTTCTGTTAGCGTGTTCATATGGTGAAGGTGTGGTAGCTCACAACACGTTTACAACTACTTTCTGGTTGTGCAGCTGTGAGAATTCAAATGTGAAAAACAAACAGTCCTGCACAACTATAAAGTGCTGACTTGATGCCTTCAAGTTATAAGTGCTGGTTTGGCAAAGAACATTTTTTGGAGTTTTTCTTTTTGGAAAAAGTGAAAAACAGCTTTAATGCAATATAAAAAGACCACATTACTACTAGGAGGGGCAGAAGTAAGGAATTTGTGTTGGGCTTATGTTTTTAAAAAGTGAATGCTAAACAAATAAAGTTAGTGCATAAACACTGGTTTGGAAGCCTAATGAAAAAGAAGAGGTCAGGAGTAGATGTAATGGCCTCAAAGTTTGCTAGTGTTTCAGTGGTTTTTCTGTGGGACAATGAAGTGAAAGTTGCCAAGTCAATCAAGGAATACTGAACATAATACTGGCATACAAATAAGACAGGGACTGGAGTCATGCGAGTCAAGAAATAGATTGACTCATATTTTTTTATCAACGTGCATACTGACAGTAAGAAAAGATAGAAATGGAGAAGGGAACCGTAGAGAAAGATTGTTAGTTTGTGACAACCCTTTAATGGCACCAGTTGGTTTCCTTCCCCAATGACTTAAGAGTGTTGAGGCCTTCTGTGAATAATCATACAAGTCAGCTTCAAATAAGGGTTACAAGGTTAATGGATCCTCTGTGCTTTTCCTTCCTCTGTTCAATTTACTGTAATTAATGCTTAGAGGTTATTGTCATACAATATCCTAATTGTCCAAAGTAGTATGTAATTAACCACTTCTGTATAAAGGTGTCTGCAACTGTACAAGTTCGGGCGGAAAATCTTAAAAAGGTATCCAGACAACAATGTGCCACTTACTTAGGATAGAGCAATTCTAAAACAACTTTCTCTTTTCTCTCTTTGAAAAGATTATAGAAATTCAGCAATGACCAACACAATTACAGAAGTCAGGGAGATTTTGAAATTCTGTCACATGTTGAGTTTCTGCATAACATCCAAGACAAAGTAGTGTCTGCTTTCTTTTTCAATTGTTTCTAAATATACTTTTATTTTACCACATAGCTATTTTATGCAAATATAGAAATCTCTAAACGACAAAAACTGCCATGTTCTTATCCTAAGACGTACTTGTCTAATGCATTAGCATCAGAAATTCATGTCCTCAAAAAGTCCTGATAATTGCCATTGAAAGTGACATATGAATACTAGAAATTCTAAATATCATGTCGTCTACTATAAACCTAAGCACTTGTGCTTTTCCCCTCTAATGGAGCCTTTTTTGATGATACGGATGGTAAAACTCCCCTGACAACATGCTGCCACGGCTTATCTTTGGCAAAGAGTGTGTGTGCGTGCATTAATTTTCCTGTGTATTCTATCTGCTGGAGTGTGTGCCCGCATACATTGAGCAAATTCTGCTAGCACAGTGCTGAGACGTGATGCTTGCGTGTGTAAAAGAGGAATGGTGTGTGTTTGGTTTGAGTGTCTATTGTCTAGCTTTTTCTAGATAATAGGTGTATATTCACTTTAGTCTTTGGATTATTAGGCTGACTCAGTTAAAGGATTTTCATCCGACAATTCTTACAATATCCTCAAGCTGAGTTAAAAGGCATAAATGAATGTTTTATTCCATTATTCAGTACTGCTTCTATCTTAAGCCACCAACAACTACAAAGGTACCAATCTGCATATTAAAAACATTCCAGACCAAAAGGATGGATATGTCTCACATGCATGGGTTGGCTCTCACAGCTTGATTCTGATGTTTTATGAGGGCACACTGTCTATATTCAAAGCCATTTGTTTCAACAGTTTAGCCCTTAAACTTTAATATCCGATATCTTGCAAAAACTAAAACTCTGTACTGTTTCTAGGAGTCTTTTAGAGATTCAACAGTCAAAGTTACCTGCCATTAATTGTTATTTATGAGGAAAAATTAATTCCTAGAAAGTTGTGGGACACTTTGAAAAATACAATGACCTTGGCAATAGGGCGCAATGCAATAATACATTCACACCGTTGGCAGACTTTATGCAAACGAATTGAAAACAGAATATTTGATAAGCTTTTTGCTTACAAAGGTTACATGGCTGGAGGTTTTCCAAGCAGATTATTTGATGGTGAATCCTTTGTAGAGTTCTCTGTGTTATGGTTGTTAATATTTGGGCTATGATAGTAAAAAGGCAGTAATTTTCAGCACTGTAGTAAGCTACAGAGGGCACTGAGTGATTGTGGGTTGTAATTACTTTACTGCTAGATTACACTGGATAATACCCGTATCATTATAAAATTAGGTTGACAGTTGTCTTGGCATAGATGGTATGATGCAAATTTGAATACACAAAAAAGGAAGTCATTTACATATTTGTGAAAGATACAGTGACCCAGAAGATATGTCTAAAATGAAACGTTTATGTATTAGCACAATTACAAATGTATGGAGGGGTAACCCACCTGTATAACTCCTTGAAACATAAAAAACTGAAAAGGATGTTGCATTCCTAAGAGGCATGTTTACAATGAGAAGCAGTTCTGTTTAACTACTTCTTTAAGAAAAAGCATAATGTACTATATTTGAGTATTGTACAAGAAATTCAACAAATTAATCCGAATACTACAAAAAGAATCAATGAGTTTTTATTCCTTAAAAGGCAGGTTTTGTGTCTTCTACACAACACAAGACTATGGCACTGCACCTCTGCCATTCAAAAAAAATCAAGACAAACTTCCAGAAAATTTGAACGATTCTTTCTTTTGTCTTAATCTTTCACTATCCTTTCATTTGAGAATGCACAAAAGCAGTCAAAATGGAAAAAATGTTTGACCATTCCACAGGCGTTTTCTATCCACATAAACTTTTCCTTTGCCCCTTTGTGTGATTAATACCTTCATGTCTTTCAGAGTCTCTCCCACTATCCCAGCCCCACATAGCCATCCCAGACAAACTTTGGTCCTCATTATACACAGCTTCCACTCTAGTTCCCAAGATTAGGCAAATGAGCTCACAAGCATAGTCTATAGAAAGAAACCCAGACTGTGTTCTCTTTTCAAAATCAATCTGCACTTTCACTAAAAGCTAGAGGCAGCTAATAACTGTTTTACTTACACAATCTAAAATTTTATTTTGCTTGATATCATAAACCTTTAAAGGTTTGCAAAAATAATGTGCATCTTGTTAATCTCTGTTTGCAATCTAATGATTCTTTTTGAATGAGCATTTCTATCACTGACAATGCAACATTCTTCAACTGAGGAGCAAATCCCCACACAGAAGGAACTTACACAAAACATCACATGCAAAGCTAGTATAATTCAAATTCAGCTGGATCACTTCCTGTCATTTCAAAAGAAGCATACAGCAGTGCAGTACTGCTCACTTAATCTTCAATGAAAATAATCAGTTTATAAAATTACAGGTAGTAAAGGGTTTTCTCTGTGGCATTAACAATTTTATACTAAGATCAAGCTGTTTATAGTATAATTCATTGAATTAAAATATCTGAAACATCAGACCAACTAAACATTTTGGTCAAGATAAATGGGAAACTTTGATACACTTTAATATATTTAATTATTTTACAGATTTCATTTCCTTTTCCTGACACAATCTATTGTTTTGTTTAGCTTTTTGGAAGCCCAGTATCATATTCTAATCAGACAAGTCCAGGCAAAATGGTTTTGGTTTCTCAGCAATAGTTTAAAACAGTCTCAACGAACACAAATTAAAATGACTTCACAAATTGAAAATAGTACGTTCATTTATGAAGGTTTAGGTAGCTGGATTCAATTTCTTCTTTTTTTCCTGACTACAATAAATACCTTAACAGAGTGAGTGAAAGCTTTCTTTATCAGAAAATGAAATCTCATATTCGAGAGACCCTTATGCAAGCTTCGACTGTAGCCAGCCTATGTGCATTTCAGTCTGCCAGCAACACCAGGCAGCTATACAAGGACACAGTATTGCATTAAGCTTATGATACCCTTGCATTTTTATGCACATCTTCCATAGCATGGACAAAGACTTAACTAAAAAGTAGACAAAAAAAGTGACAGAAAATTAACTCAAGTTTTTTTCAGTCTTATTCTTGAAAAAATTGCATAGCTCCAGATCAATAAGGCAATATACAATATATCGTAAACATATTTATCCAAGTGAGAAACATTGTTCATAAAGAAGAAAAGTCTACATCCCTTTTGAAAATTAACACATGATCCTTTACCCTCTTTTTCACTTGAGAAGATCAAATCCAGAAATCTGTGAAAGCACAAACAATTCTCAGGCTTGACACATGCTTGTAGTTCATGCTACTTGCTTGTGTGTTAATTTGTAGGTAAAAATAAAATAGGAAGCACTCGATGTTTAATGGCTACAGGAACCATTTTTGTTGTCGTTACAATTTAACAGGCATGTATAAAAAGGTGTACAAAAGAGTCTTGAGGGATTAAAGATAAGCAGTGCCCAAGCTGCTAAATTATTTCAGATATAAGAGTTGTTTGGTTTACATTTGTGCAATTTTATTTAATTGGCATAAGATATCATAGCTGAGATGTAAAATTGGTCTCACTGTTGAGTGATGCAAGAGGATGCTGCAGCCTGTTCAAACTTACAGAAAAGTGTGAATCTTACAGTAAGTAGTCAGGATAAAAGCAATTCATCATACTGTTGGTTCCATCTCAGCTGGAAGAAAGCCAAAACAGCACTTTCAAGTGAGCAAAGACACCTTTGCCTTGTACAGAGCGATAAATCTCATTGATTGGAGTTAAATGCTTTCATTCTGTGGATACCGACTATTACACTAAGCAGCATGTAAAAAGGGGGAAGAGATCATTCACAAACAGCGAGATACTCTACTAACATCACTTTAGATTAAGTCAATATTAGACTAGATGAGTAAAAAATACCGCTGTAGATCTGGGATTTTAGAAACCTCTTGTGATATGACTGCATATAATCAAATATCTTGAGGAGAGTAGGAGTGCCAAGAACATAACATCACCTATTTTTATTAGAAATCATTGTATATTTCTCCACCGACCAAACTATTTCCTGCTATGCAGGGGAAATGTACCTTTTCATGATATACTTTACACTATATTTAATTCTATATTAACAATTGTTCAGAACAGATGTTTAATGTCAGCATGCAACAACATCAGGTATCATGATCCAACAACTGCCTTTGTGTTTTAATGATGAAAGGAAAAAAAGGACAAGACAAGTCTGTTTCACTGCAGTGTTTCTTGGATGGACTGCTGAGGTTATTTTTAGCATTGTTGTACTGCAGCACTCAAGAACAGATTTAACCCCCCAAAATACAGTTTTAACATGTTGGCACCAACATTTACAAAACAGCATAATGATTTTTATTGTAAGCAAATGTAACTATTTATTATAAGCAAGTAGAGCTATTTACAAATTAGAATTGTATCCAGAGTGTAAAACTCAACTAATATGTATTTTCATTCTCTCAATAATCAAAATGATAAAAGTGTACCATTAAAGTAATATCATTCAAACTTATTTTTTAATTAAAACACATCAATTACACAGGTTGTTTTGTGGTTCTATTACATATTATTATGGGGAAAATTTCATAGTATATTAATTCCATAAAACCTATGAACTTTGAAAGTCTGAAACAGTAATTATGTTCACCATTTGCATTGTTTGTCAAAGCAATAAATTATTTGAAAAGAACTAAAGATTGTAGCTTTGTCTCGTAAAAACAAGTGAGGAACATACAATTGATATTTTTTTCTCACTGTCTGAACACAAGTCAGACCAAAAGTCTATTGCTTTAGGTTAGTTTGAATTACCAAAATTATTTCTATTTGCTATATGCCTCAATAATCATAGAGAGAATAGAGTTTATTTATTAATGTCTTCAAAAGTCTTGTGAAAATCCTGACTGATCCACAGTGAAACGAGTCCTGTACAAACGTGCTGGAACTAAGCATACAGCCAAAGCGGTTACACAGTGGCAACACAAAAAGAGGATGCAGTGAGCAATTTTGAAACAAATTTACAGAAGTTGTGGGTGAGTTTTAAGATAAAAAAAATCAGATATAGAGAATGCATTAAACAGTCTCTTGATTTTATAAGTGTTAAGCTACAGGATTAGGAAAAAACTGGAAGTTTACAATTATGGGAAAGAAAAATACAAACCTAAGAGAGTAATCTGCACCACAGTTTATACCATATATATACTGTATCTATATATATAGAACAGATAGCTCAAGAAGTAAATAAGAAACAACTTGAATTAAAATTTCTGAAATTTCCCCACTGAGGAATAAATGATTTTTATAAATGACAGTTATTCAGTGACTGATTATTCTATTCAGGTTCTGATGCAGAGCTTAATAATAAAAAAGCAAAGTACAAAGTACAAAACATAGCTATACATTCCATATTTAGATATGTTAATCTAAATGAGAACTGATTCTCAGAGTTTCCATACAGCTTCTTCAACCAAATACCTTATGCTTATGGTGTCATGTAATTTTTGCAGGATTTACATTTAAAATGATCACTCAAGGAGAAATTTGGAAATGACAGCATGTCTTTTCTATTTACACTCTCACTAAGTGAACAGCGCTCATCTGAGTATCAAACCAGTAGAACAACACTGTGCATGTGCAAACAGCTTATTTGCTGGTGCAGCTGCTCACTTCTCTGCCACTCAGCTGCTGAAGCTGAAAGAGGTGTACCTGCAGTAGGAGGAAAACAACTTAGTTTTAATGCAAGCAATGGTCTGTGCAAAAAGCGTAGCCTGTTGTAATGCTTGATTTCTTTTCCAGGCTTTAATGTTGAAGACAGTTGGAAGAATTAATGAATGACATCATGGTTAAAATATATTTTTTGAAAACTATCCAAGATGTTCATATTTCCAAATTTAAGAAAATGTTTGGAAAATATTTATGCAGATTTCATTTATCGGTTTATATAAATTAGCAGACTCAATTGCTTAGTAATGATAAGAATTCAATTTATGGGACAATGAAAATCAAAATGTATTTTCCACATTAGAGTTTTAGCTTACAAAGACATAAACAGGTCAAAATATCTGCCTAAAAGTTTCACCCTAAGTGTGCATATCTATGCTGGTCAAAACCTGAGTTAATCAGAAAATATCCACGAAAATCTACTTGTAGCGGACAAGAGAATTCTTCTCCTGGAAACAAGGCCAGACCTCCTCCTGTTAATGTGAGCAGACATGTTGCTTAATATACTAGGAAAAAAAGCTTTCCATACACAGCTATTTATCAATGTGTAGTCTCTGCCAAGTCTCTATCTAGCTATCTAGCTATCTATCTATCTATACAAAATACTGGCAGATGTAGTTCATAGTTTTACGGACCACATACTCCTTAAGGGCTCAAAACTATACCCCTCCCCCCACATTAGTGCTCACCATTGCACATCTGATGCTTGGCCCTCATATATATTCTTCACTGAAACCCACTGAATACTTAATCTTGGTCAGCTGTGTCATGCATGTAAATGTGCTATGTGCGTCTTCAAAATAATTGTAGATAGAAGCAGATGATATGTTGATGATGATAATGTGTGTGCACCCACATCTGCTTCCAGTCTCTCAAAGAGACCAAAATCCTAACCCAACTAACCTATGTCCTGATGCTGGCTTCTGTTAATAAGCACTCACATAATGGCAGAAATTACATGCCGACTTCTGAAATCTTAATAAGGAGATTAGGTATGATTTTCCTTCCTTCAGTGCTCAAACAAAACTTCATCACATCTGTGTAATATATTGCTCTGAATATGCCTCGCCAAGCCTTGCTTCAGTAATCTGCACATTAAATAAGTCTCCGTTGGGGAAAGTGTAATTTGTTGCAGTCAATTCGGGACCCAGTAGTCCAAGAAAAATATGTGAATATTGTTTATAGTAAGTCCCTCAGCTATCCAGACCTGTGTCAAGTATGTGCAATCAGCTTGAGTCCACTGACCAGGGAACTAAAAAGGAACCAATGACTCATGCCTTACTGATGGATCTCTTCGTTGTGAGAATATTTAAGGAGTGGCTTTAACCACATTGCTCAGTAGTCCTGAATAGGGAATGTATCAACAGTAAGCAGTTAGTTCAGTCAATGGTTAAACATATTTACCAGCACTGGTGACTATACTGAGTCAGAGAGTGGTTTTGCTGCAGTAAAATTTTCCAGAAACAGTGCAGCTTTCTGAGGCCACTCCTCTACCTCGGTCAGTTCCACAACAGAAGCCAAAGCCAAATCAGACAAGCAAGTGTAGAAATGATCCTCAGTCAGTCTTTTTCTCGATAGTATCTGAAGTATAAAACAAGAAGCTGAACTAGCCTGGCTGTAGACTTCTTACGCAATTCTGATCTACCTTCAGTGTTCCCTCTGGGCTGTCTCCAATTGAGCTTGATTTCTCCAGTACATTTTCAGCTGGACCAATCAGCGAACAAAAAGAGAAATTGTGAACGATGATGTTGACAGTGTGCTTGAAGCTTTAGCAATAGCAGAAATGGCAGCAGAGGAAATGAAAAATGTCGTTCAGTCCATGTTGACCATGCTTTCAATTATTCAATTAATATTAACAGCCTTCTAGTTCAGCTTGGTACTTCAGTCTTTGCAGTGGAGGATAGTTGTTTCAGAATTCCATTGCTGTGAAATAATTACAAGCTATAGCTGCCGCCCTCCAATCCTTTCTTTACACACCAATTGCAAGAAAGCAAGGACTGTGTCAGCTGAATTATTTTAAGTTTGCTAGAGTTACACTGTTCCATGAACGTTGGGGAGTCTGTACATTAGTTTATAAACTGTAAACTCTTACAAATTGGACAGTCACTCACACAGGACACAAACAGTATTTATTATTGCAAGTGATATATTCACACAAAATCCTCTCTTCACTGAAACCCACTGAATTTGTAATATAATACAGTCCTATGTCTAATATTCAATGATGTAGCAAAGTCGGCAAAATACCACGTCAAAGTTGCTTTCAAGTGCAGAAGCATAGACTACAACTATACCATGTTTCCCTTGCTCAAAAAAAAAACCTTGACTTTTTAAATTCATAATTAGAAGTCATTTTCTTTTTCTCTTGCACACTGTTGGAAGTCAAGATTGGCACATTTCCTTTTAAATCTGTTAAAGTCACTTACAGTTCTCAATGACTTTACTTACTTTTTACACCAAAGCTGTTAATAATCTCTGCTTTCAGAGCAGAGATTATTCATCTCATTTCCTTGTTTTCATTGATCACATTCATTGATTCATCACATTCTGAACTTTGCTACTGCAGTGGACAGTAAACTGTGCTCCCCGATCACTGACCACGATTTATGTTAACAGACAAATTTGACGACACAGCAGAATCACCCACAACTGACAACCAAGATAAAATAAAAAGTTTGGAGAAATTAAAGTTGCCAAACACTTTTCAGCTCATGCAGTCGAAATGTGCCTGTATACCACTTAAAGCAAGGGTGTCCATCTCCAGTCCACAAGGATCTGTCTTGCCAGTTTTAAATATGTCTCTCTGCTCCAAGACAGCTGATTCAAATGTTCCACCTACCTTCTCAATATGTCAAACTTCTGCAGAGTCCTGCTAGTGAGCCATTATTTAATTTATGGGTGTTGAACCACAGAGAGAACTAAAACATGCCAGATAGAATCCCTTGAGGGCTGAGGTTGGACACTACTGACTTAAGGTACAGCAGAGAGTTGTTTTTACAATTTATATATGTTAAAAACTCAATACATCTCAGACATATAAGCTGGTGTTGCTTGATGGCCTTCGAATTATGCATAGTTAGAGGAAGGACATGGGTCCTTCAAATTGGACAGTCACTCACAGAGGACACAAACAGTATTTATTATCGCAAGTGACATATTCACACAAAATCCTCTCTTCACTGAAACCCACTGAATTTGTAATATCATACAGCCCTATGTCTAATATTCAATGATGTAGCAAAGTCGGCAAAATACCATGTCAAAGTTGCTTTCAAGTGCAGAAGCATAGACTACAACTATACCATGTTTCCCTTGCTCACAGAAGTAAAATAAAGTTTACTCTGTCCCAAATGCCTGCTCCAAGCAAGACACAGTGGCACAAAAATAGGCTGTCTGAAATCTGCTCCTATAAAGAATGTACTGACACGAAGGATCAAACTAAAAGAACACATATCTTTAAAGGTACCATTTCAAACCTCATTCAGTTAAGGAGCAAGGTTTACTTAGATGTTGATTTGAAAGTTCTTAACACTCTTTCTTGTTAACCCTACATTGAACTGTGCCTGCTTGATTTAAAATTAGTACAAAATTCCTCATGTATCCTCTCTGTCTTTTCTGCACTTTTTAGGAGAAAAGGCTCTTGTTAAGCTATGAACAAGTTATATGAAAGTCATGGCAACTATCTTTATACTGCTGAAACAGTGTAAGGGTGTGAATATGCAATTGAACTCTGAGGAGGACCAAAAAAGCTAACTCTGATCCACCTACATGCCTAGGTCTCCGTTGGGTTGATGTGAACTCTGGTGGGGTTTGAATGGATATAAAAATGCCAAGTGGGCCAGCAGACCAGGGCATTCTGGGTAAATACAACCAAAACAAACATGTGAGTCTGGCGCTATTGTAAAAAATGAGTCGTGGGCTTTTGCAAAAGACAAAAGCGAAATCTTACAACCGCTAACCACTCTACTTTTGTTTACATTTGGTGAAGACGGAAGTTGTGTTCAATGTCTTCTTGAGATGTTTTCTTTTTGTTTCCTTTAGTGCTTCTTGGTCCAGCACCACCACAGGCAAGAAGGTAAGCAGGTCTTTCAAATGGCTTTGTTTGTTTGACACAGTGCAAGCGAAAGTCATGCTACAGAATCAGTTTTGAAGTAACGCAATACTGGCCGCTATTCCAACACCATTGAAATACGAGATAGCTACATAATAGCATGTAGAACACAATTTATTCAAAGCATAACAGGTTTATGTGCTCTAAAAATGACAGCATCATGTCAAACAAAACAAAGTGTTTGATGTTTAACCAGTGTATCATTTTGGAAGTAGACCGGCTATAGTGTGTGTAAGATAATGTTGTAATTCTACCATCAAACAAAAAAGCAAACTAGGATTTTACATTTTGAATCTAAGCTCTTCTGTTTATTTATCTAGCCATCTTTTAAGCACAGCTCATTTGCAGAGCGCCACCACAAGACAAACCATTGCTTTTGGGAAATACGCAATCCAGCTGTAAAGCCTTTATATAATGACCGTCTGTTCACTAAACTCACTTTACCTTGAACACAAGCTTCTACCTTTGTCAAAGTAAATCCTAGAGGAACACTTTATTGTGTCAGTTGTATTAAATATAACAAAATTGCCGACCAGCCTGTTTAATATCTCCTCAGTCATTTCCATACTTGTATTCCTAAACTGAAACAAGTCATTGATAGTCACGTAGCAAGAAAAACTATTTTAGCTAAATGTAGAAAGTTTGTTTTCAATCATGTCTGCTGAGATGCCCTCCCTTGAACAAGAAAGGTGTTCTTAACTCCCCAGAAGCTGCAAAATGCTTCTGGGGATGCTACCAGTATACATCACTGCTGTGCCAGCTTTGATTGAAATGTTTTGGTGTTTGAGCAGTGCATAAAACCTTCTCCTCATCGAGCATGCTTTTCGTCGGAACCGAGCGTCGAGCTGGGATCTGGCCTGTGGCTGCTGGGGGACGGACAGAGATAGAGCTTGGAAGAAAGCTATTGCTGGGATCAGAGCCAGGCAAAGCTGCCTGGGACTAGAGGGATGTGGTTAGGATAGGCTTGAAGCAAAGTAAGACTGGGAAAACAACCAAAAGTATCTTTATTTATTGACATATTTAGATAAGGTTTAGATAAGAAATAAAAGTGTTTTCCAAGGTAAGAATATTTCAATATTTATATTTTTGGGGGAAATTCATCATTCAAAATAAATACAGTATGATATTAAGACGGAATGGGTTCTGCTCCAACCTTCTTTTTAATTCTAGAATGAGTTAATGAACCTTTTGTGTGTGTGTGTGTGTGTGTGTGTGGTTGAAATGTTTGTTACCTTGTGGGTGTATCTTTGTGGCAGCCATCTTGGGACCCTGCTGAATAGGAGGCCCGCCTCAAACCCAGCCCTTTTAGAGAATGTGCAGTGATAAGAGCTGGGGTTTGATTGGTTGAAGCTTAAAGTAGTTAAAAGAATAACATGCTTTATAAATTGTATATTTGCATACATAAAATGTCTGCCTGATCTTTTATTATTGATAAATAATTGTTAAGTGTTTACATTGTGTATGTGAAAGTTAACTTTTTTTTTTTTTTTTCCCACTCAGTAAGGCTGAGGTGACTGGCCAATGTAAATTGGAGGCGGGGTTTAACCAGTACATAGGTGGACTGCTGGATGTAGATGGTGCTAAAAGAATTGCCATTTTTTAAATCTGCTGTGTTGCACCAAACTTAATAAACCAGCTTTGTTTGCTGTACAGCCAACATTGACTGACTTCTCCACACCACACATCTCAGCCTATCATATGAGAAGAGATTTTATTTATTTATATGACAAAAGTAATCCCTCTGATAAACAGGAACAATAATCATGTCAGCTGGTATTTTATTATGAGAATAAATTGATTTTAAATATCAGGACCAGTTAAACTGGACGGTTTGTTAATGTATGAAATACTTGAACAGACACAAAAGGATACTTTGGTCAGGCTGAAATTTAATGTATGGACATTAAATTTTGGCCTAGATAAACATTGTAAATTTGCTTTGAGACTCAAGTATGTCAATATTCATAAAGAGATGTTTACATATTTAAAAATCATCTGTCTCGGACAACAGCCTGTCTTTGTGTTTGCTGCTAAATCAGATGCAATTCAATGATGATGAGCTTCTCCATGTGCAGTGTCGGGTAGGATGATGGTTTCAGACAGTCCATTAAGCGCTTCAATTAGACCTGCTGGTTCTCACCTCCTCGTCACTCCACGTGAAAGGGACTTAACTCTTCCTTCACGCAGCTGTACACAATGACAGACGCACGCTCATGTGAGAAAAAAAATAACACCATTCACAGCACACATCTGGTGCCAATTGCTTGAAGCCTTAAAAAAACTCACACATATGTTTCTTTATGGCCACAGGCACAATCATGTCTCTTCTGACAACCTAGCAAAGGGCCCTTAAATCTTTTGGCAGCAGAGAAGTCCAAATCCAGAGACAAGGTGACAGGTAATGTATTTCTACAAAGTAGTGGGTTTTTATCCAGCCTCCTGTTAACGTTTCACATTAGCATTGGGATGACAGCTGGTGCCCGGTCAGAGAAAAGAGGATTTTTTTCATCGAAAGGCCCAAAACAGGACAAAGGAGATGAAGACGGCTGCAAATGAGATGTTTTGAAATGAGGCTTTGCGATTTAACTGTTGAGAAGTGCCCTCTGCCTACCTAACATGAATGTAAGTGTGTAAAGAGTGTGTAAGGACTTTAGCACACTTCTTTTGTCAGCTGAAGGATTAGGCATTGTGGTTTTTTAGCGCTGATGTCTTGCTACAATTGAAACGCAAAGCTTTGAAAAACAGTGCTTCCTTTTGTTGAAGCAGACGCTTCCTAAAATCTACAATCTGGTTTACACACACATATAAATGACTATTTGTTAAAGAGTAGCAATTGATCAAGATCCTTAATGTCTAACTAAATGCATTATGGCTGGATGACTAAAAGGACAGAATTATGATTGTTGTGCGTCAGGGTTAAAGTCATTTGATCCCTCAGGGAAATTAATTTTCCAAAATTAAATATAATTTCACCCATAATCAGGGTTTTTTTAAACCTAAATACAGAAACATTTCACCTTCTACATGCATTATGTGATAATCATTACACAAACTCTAAATTCCCTTTTTCATTCCCTTCACTGAAAAGAGCTTTTTTTGTATGTAAAACAGCACAAGTCTTTTTTTTTTTCTAAGTCTGTGTGTTTGCTTTTTGTATTTGCACAGTGTTTCATGGAACAGCTTAATCTTCTGCGCTGTCAAACCAGTATTTGCTTACTGCCATAATTTGTTACCTGTGTGCAGCAAAGGAATGTTAGGATTTGGGCAGAAACAGATTTTTGCCTTTTCTTGATCGTTAAGAGGAGCAAGAAGTTCCTGAAGTGATGGTTTAAGCAAACACATTGTGATTTATCCCTAAAATGGCTGAAGTGCAGGGAAAGATGAAAGATCTATCAATTACTATTGTGTTATTAGTCCAGTTTGCTACATTTTACCACTTTGGTGTAAGTTGTCTTTAAATCGAATGTCAGTTAAATTATTTATAAACATGTTTGTATGATTTAAAAATTAAAAACATTAATTTCTCTGTGAGCTGTGTTGGAAAAGTTTTCATGCCACTTTCCCTTTACACCTTATTTATTTTTGTCAAGATACAACCATGCCTTTGCAAATAAATAACAGTGTGGCATACAGGTGTTCTTATCCCTCCTTTTTTTAATTTCCATAAATAAAATGGGGGGAGGAAGGGGCATTTCTCTTCAGCAGATGGCAGAGAACCAGACGTTCACCTTTTAGCAAAAATCCATGAACATTCACCATTCATTTGAGTCGCAAATGAATGGCTTAGATCAAAGCAATTTATGTGTTAGAATTTAGGACAGTATGAAGCTAAATTCTATAAGGTATCCATTGGGACATTTTCTTATGGATTCTTTTTTTTAAGATTATGATTTCTTTTTCAACTTTATGTCTTTATGCTACTTTCTGTTGTTCTATCTCACTGAGAAAGTGGAAAATGATTTACTTCATTTTGTAACAGCATGATCAAGGTTTCTGGAAGGACATCCTGGAGTCAAAGTGTGACTACATAATATTAGCTGAAATGCCATCTTTGCTCCAAGCCTGTGTTCACACCTCCAAGTGACTAATCCAGCTTCAAGCTTCTGGTTTCCAAGTTAATACTATAATTCCTAAAAAGCCAGACTGCCCAACACTGTAGGTGTTGCATTTGAAACGGTGTACACAGAAGTGTTCAAACGATTGTGTGTCTGTGAGGTACACAAAAAGGCCAGGATGCAGAAAATAACCATGCCGGTATCTGTGAAATAGAGATTAGGACATACCCATGCCTAAAATTTGTCTGTGAGGAGAAAAGCCACAAAACAGGAATGGTCTCAGTTTCATGTTTCTCAGAAACGGGACATATTACGGTAGGCGCAGAGATCAAAGGAAATTATTTTCTGCATACTGTTCTGTTTTACTGGCTCTTACAAAAGGAAGAAAAGTTCAGTCACATGGTAATATGACAAAGCCTTTTTACTTTGTTCATTGAGGCAAACTGAAGCTATAAATCAAAACAATGGCCCTTTGTGTTAAAATGACTGAATTTAGTTTGACCAGGGAACATTTGTAAGAAGGATTTCAATAATTTATTCTCTGATTTTCTCTTAACTGGCAGGAAATATGCATAAGGCAACTTTTTCTAAAATAACATATAATATACCAATAGCTACGTTTGGGGGATTTATCAATTTAAAGACTTTATGAACATAGTTTGGGAAGGCCGATCTTAGAAAGGCGGTGCAACTGAATTTAAGACAGACCATGTGTCCCAGGCATATCTTTTCAATCATTCAAATCTTTAAGGGGGACTCACCTCTGAGTCCTCACTTTAAATACAGTCCTGATGGCGGGACCCTTTTAGATTATTTGTTTTCCCTCCTACAGGCAATACATGCATGCACTATGTTTTAAAGATCACTACAAAGTACAACCATGTTTCAAAGGAGAACAGGTCCAACATGCTTAGATTAGGTGTAATGAAGTCTGGGCGTTGCTGCAATATAGAACTTAAGTGTCAATGCACTCCTTTGAGTTTTCTGCACAGCAGAGCGCATCACTGCTACATATGCTAACATTTTACTGTAGGGCCCTTTAGCTTGAAGTGTCCACCTAAAAAAAGATGTATGTTTTGGATGTAAATGTGTTTTTGTTTTAGCATGCAATGGGCTTTTGAGATTTAAGTAATTTTCAATTTGTTTCCTATCATGTTATGAACTACACTTAAGAATGGATTAAAGCAAACTTAAACTTCTCTTAATTGTCTTGGGTAGCAAAAACAAACTTGTGTATATAATGTATTGCAAAGTACTTGATGCATACAGGGCAATCTCACTTTATTGATGTTCAGACGTGCTTGCATGGTTTCCAGATCAAAAGCCTATTTTGGCCCTATGATAATAATATTCTGCATGTTTAACTTTATCATAGAGCAGTCATTTCATTTAATGGTCTCAGCTGGATCACTGTATTGATTTCACAGACACAGCAGGTCTCCTGAGATTCTCTATAGATTTCCCAGCTGTCCTCCCAAATGATCCATTGTGATTCCTTTCCAAAGGCCCCTGCCAGGAAAAGGCATGGAAAACAGTCATCATTTCACCGTCTTCTTATATACCTGAGTCCTGTTATGTCAGCTACATTACCTCAACGCTGCTTTGTGATTCCGGACATTGTTTTATTGACCCCAAAGGACATTTATTGGTCTTTCACTGGCCGCTTAACAGAATGCATTTCAGAGATAGTATTTCCTGCTCAATCTGTTTTAAGAGGTTTAAAATTGTAATAAAATAACAATGAATAGTTCACTGAAATAAGAGGGGAACAAGATGTTATTACAATAAGGGGTGCTCTTAAGTGTGAGTGTGGTTGGATATCCCTGATTGCTTTCTCCAGTAGATCCATTTCTAGTCAAGTGGTTATGTAAATTTAGATCGCTTTCTCTGCCCAAACAGAGCATTTATCATCAGCTTTGCTGAATATTAAACAACTTCAATGAAGTGTCAATTGATAGAGCTCAATAAACACAATCATGATATCTAATCTGCGCTGAGTCTGTGCTATTGATTTTGCTGTCTTTATCAAAAGTTGACTGATGGGAGAGATATTTAGTCAAAGTAGATATAAATGATATGCATCAATCACGCTGTACTTTTAAAAAAACATTATTTTAAACTTTCAAGGCCTCCAGACATTATTTAATAACCAAACATATGCTTTAGATTTTCTTTCCCAATAAAAATATATTTCCTTTGATCACTACAATATTCCTCTAAGAATGAATAAAACTGCTGAAATTAATATTTCTGGATTGTGCCAGGTTCCAGCCTGGCACAATCCTTTAAATTAATTCATGACTAACTAAATGGTTGTCCTCATGTTGTGTCTTTATGTTTCACATTTATTTGTCTTGGTGGTGTTTACGATGCAGTTTGAGATTAAAATATTAATGCCATAATGCATGAATATGAGACGCTGTAGCTATTACCCTTTTTTCTGCATAGTATTTGGGTTTGGATATAACATAACACTAAGTACTGAGTGATTATTTGTGTTAAATTTGAATAAAGCATCGCATAAAAATAACAAATTCAAAGTTAATTAAAAAAAACCCATGAGATCCAATCTTCTTCAAGGCCTCACCAAGTCCTGTTTTGGAACTCTATCAGTTTTGTGTTGCAATTTCATCTTAATTAACCATAAATTTAATTAGAAGTTTTCAATGCAGTGACAGTATAATGTATTCACCATTTTGCTGAATTGCAGCAAGTTTCAGTGCCTTGCATTTTAGGGTTGACAAGGTTTTGCTAATAGGATTACAATTTCCAAATTAATTTGGGAAAACGGAAGATGAACTCCACCTCTCCAAACCATAAGAGTCACAGCCAAAGGCCAAATAATTAATTGCCTTGTGTTCATTTTCTATTCTCTGAGCTAATGCAATTACTAAAGTGAATAAAAACTATCACACTTGAGGACACAAAAAGTCATCTCTGTTGCTATGCCTAAATCTGAAATTTAAATGTCATACCATTTTGAGTTTATTCAATATTCCTTTTAAAGGCCTGAATTTCTGAAAAAACACGTAATCTTTACCCCCCACAGCAGTAATCACATTCAGGAAAGCCCATTAGGATACGACAAACGTATATGTTTACAAGCATGAGAAAATAATCCAAAGACAGAGGCCTTATCTGTGCCTGTTATGGCTGCTGGAACTGGTCAGGTCACAAACACAGGACCACAGTCATCACTTTTAGAAAAGCAGGGCCTGCCTGCCAAGTACACTAATCAGATAAAAGACATCTAGCCGCTGGCAGCACCTCAGCTGCGGTGTCTCTATCCGAGTGAGGCTTATAGACCTGTTAGGGTCAGACGGTGAAAGACTGAGTTTTTGTTTTTATCATACTGTCTGGCAGACCTGAGATACAGCCAGCAAGCCAGACCCAGAGGGGAAAAAGAGAAGATAAAAAAAATGTTTTACTGGCTTTGTGTTGTGAGGCAGGGTGATACACACGGTGTTAAATATATAACCACCAGCAAAATCAGAAAGGAGCAGTGCTGGTGCACACTAATTTACAGGAGTGGGGGAGGGGGGCTTGCCGGTGGACAGAAGGTTTGGGCCGTGGAGAAAGAATAGAAGAGAGGGGACAAAGATGGACAAAAAACAAAAGACAGATGTCACGTGCGTCCAGAGTCGCTGATATATGCGTTCTGCAGCTCGGCACACAGGCAGTGGTTCAGGTAGAAAAGGCTTCCCTTTGTGATGCAGATGACAACGCAATCAGCCTCGCTTTGTCTCTGACGATGGGCTCTGCTCCCAGGCACATTGAGAGACAGACACTAATCCAGTGGGTTTGTGTTCACCAGGCGCGCTCATAAAGGCTGTGTCACAGTACCTGGGGTGTATGTGGATGAGGATCTCTGAAACAAGGTCTGACCTCTCTCAGGCTATGCTCTCACTCCTCTTCTCCCTCCTGTCTCTCTTTCTCCCCACATCCTCGCCCCAAGAATCCTGCTTTGGTGAGTTGAAAATTAGAAGCGCTACATTGTTAAATGTGTATGGCTCACTCAGACATAGGAAGTGACATGAATAATTATTTTGAAAGTTATAAAAGCGCACTTTAGTACCTCACAAAATACAATGCAAAAATAGAAGGCATCAAGGACACAAGTTTTCCTAATAATAGGTAAGACTTCAATCCAAGCAAGCACATTGTGTAATAAATTAAATTTTCCAATTAGGCCTAGATCTTGCAAGGCCATTTTGACACTGAAGCTTTACACATTTTGTGTGTCTGAAAATATATTTCACTGTCCCCTAATAACTCTGACTCCCAATGGGTTAGGATGAATCAAGCCCTCCCTAATAAATATGACTTACCCAGCGACTGTGCAATGCCAATTAACATGTGCTAATTAAGATAACAGGATCTAGGCACATCCTTGATCTAGATTTCTGTGTGAGATATTGGAAAGGTTACAGAGAGGTAAAAGGAAGTTTCTTGCTAAACTATTCAAAAGTCATCACTTTATTTAGCAAGAAGACAGCACAAGCTTCATTTTATTTATATGACAGTTATATTACTCACATTAAATATATTTTATTTATGTTGCCATTTAATTAAAAATAAGTATTTCAGTACAGTCATTTTAGTGACTTGAAACTATAGAAAAGCAAAACAAAATCATAGTTTAAAAATATACAGCAAAGCTAAGAGAGACTTGCTAGGATGGCTGAATGAACAATGTATGTTGAAAAGAGACATTCAAAAACTTTTATGGTCTCTTATTAAAGATCAAGAGGCCATAACTCAGTCATATGACAATTAGAGAAAGATAAACAATTTACAAAATGAAAAGTTCTTGATTAAATCAAAACAAGAGAATCAGATGATAATTTTCCTTCTTTGGTCTGTGACATCTTTGGTCTTATACAGTCTTTCAAGTGTTAGTTTTTATTTAGGGATGCACTTCTAAATTTTGAGTGATGGGTGATTGGTTGATACTTATATGTGAAACCCATCTTATCCACTGATCCTATCTACCTCTGCAAAGGTTTGAAATATGCACCAGGTCATGTCTGCACGTGAGCAGTTAACAATAGTCCCTACTGTTGCCTACTTAGCAACTTTGGCATTATATTTATAGCAACTTCTCAGACAAAAAAAAAAGTCTGTTCTTGCCAAAATCTGAATCAGCTGGTCATACTTCTTAAAGTTTGGTGATCCGCCAGAAAACTGCAATCACTGCACCCTTATTTTTTTATGTTTTATTACCTATCTTGTATAGTGTTTTGTGAATTTCATTAAAAATATTATAATTAATTCATATTTCAGTAACGATAAGCATGATCTTGGCTAGATTACAGTATCTATTACTTAATTGCTATTTTTGAAATAACTATAAAAATTAATTATGACTTTTTTGATCATAACTTTTGTGATTTCAACAATTGCTTAGCAAATGCTTTGTTTGATTGTAAATTTCTCTGCAATTTACATATTTACAGTTTACATTATACAAACAGTTAATTTTTTTCATGTGTAGTAACTTCTCTGGCAAATTTAGCAACTAGATTTTTTCTTAATTGCTAAAATTATGTTTGTTTTTTTGCTATTTATTTTTCAGAAACACCAAGTATCAAACATTTTTTGGGCTGAGTCTTGAGAGATAAAAAAAACAAAAAACATAGGTACGGAATAATAAATTTGCACATTAAGAATTTTCAACACCAAAAACATAAAATAGCATGCACTAATTAGCATTTAATTTTTAAGCCACTGCTAAGCCTGAATCCAAGTGCTTTATGGATGTGTTTAAGGAGCATAAAGTGGAAATATCCCACCTTAATGCATTTAGTAAGACGAAATAATGCACAATTAAGACAGCATTTGACACACTGATGAGCAGTTAGTCAATCAAGAGACAAATGATTGCTGCATCAGTATGACAATCCCAATCAACCCCCATCTATCTGCAGTAAACCCCTAAGTATCAAGTCATAAAGTGACATCTGGGAAAACTTTCATTACACAGGTTTAAATGTGCTCAAAGGGTTTTTTTCATATAGAATTATCAACAGATTAAAACCCACCTGCTTTGGGAAATTAATATCACTGCTGTAAAATTGATTTCAATTATTGTTTTAGAAACACAAATGGACATAAATGCATGCCATATCTACATTTAAATAAATCAATTTCACTTTCCAGGAAGGCTCTGGCAGCATGCTGTAGCATATTGGAGGATTTCAAACACCTGTTGATAATATTTCTATTCAAGATAGCATCATTAAGGGGCCATATTTGGCCATCTGCTCTTTGGAAACTAGTCAAGCCTGAGACTAAAGTGACACCTGTTCTTCTTTTAAGGAGACAAGAAAATAATTACAGGCAAAAAGTTCTCCAACCCAAACTAAACCATAAAAATGAAACAACTTTTGACATATAACAGAGGTTTTTTACAGTGCGTACTTTATGTAAAAAAAAAAAAAACTATGATGTACTGAGCATGATTGAAAAATAACATGGAATCAAAACTCACCACTCATGTAATGCAAGCACAGCAACACTGTGCTGTTTACAGTGCTTCAGGACATTATGGCAACTTCTTATATTACCTCTTATTTCAGCTCAGTTTGACTATGGCTCAGAAAATTCCCTTCAGTCATTTTATTGTTTTTTTCTGTTTAAAGCAATATTACTGGCAAAGGTAAATAGCAGATAAAATTAAAAAGACCTAAGAGAACATTGATTTTTGAAGTGTTCCCATGTCCAAAAATGTGGCAAGTTGAAGCCTTTTCAACACTTCAACACTATTCATCACATACATTTCACAAACTTAAATGCCATTTTAGCTTAGAATCCACCCTGCAAAAGTCTGTTAGCCATGGGACTAAAAGGAGAGTTGGCTCACAAAAGTCAACCCAAAGCAATCTGATCCAAACAGCTGAAGGCATGGAAACAGTGTCAAGCTATCCATCACAAGTTGGAAAGAAACTTTAGTTAAAATGTTTGAAAAGGCTGATGCCAGGAGCAATGTGCTCAAGCCAGAAGGGACCAGAAACCGATCAAACAAAAATTCCCTTTGTGAAAGTTTTAACACTTCTGACCAACACAACCCACTGGCTTTCAGTTGTTCTCCATCAAATTTTACATAATAACATCTAAATATGTATCAGTCATTTTTCACAAGTACTGCAAATCAAAATCTATATATAATATTATATAAACAGTGGCCACAATAAAGCTAAGCTGTTCAGTCACAGCATATATAACCTTATGCAATACAGGGAGGGAAAATGTTCTTACGTAAATCAATGATACTGCTTTAATCTCACCCTAGAGGTAGCCATAGATGTCTCAGAAATGCGACACCCCCGTCAAGTGAAACAACTGGTACCAGTACTAATTGAAATTTTGCATGCAAAGTGACAATGCCTGGGCCCTCGGCAGCATGGATTAGGGCTTGAATAGAGACAGATTCTTTGTGAAAGCCTACTGTGGCGGTTGGCGTGCAGGCCAGCTCCATGCATCTGCTCACTGGGTGGACTGAGAAAACACAGGACTCGATCATTTTACCTTCCACAAACTATTTCACAAACATGCCTCTTATTTGCTTTTTCAAGAATATTAAAGAGTATTCATTATACTCTTTAATATTCTCTCTATTAATAGTTTTTCTCAGAAGCATTTACTGGATTTATATTAAAAACATATTAGCCAAACTTAGGAAATTTAAAAACCCATAACAATGACAGTTTGTTTAGTTGTCAAATGATGATATAGAGCTGAAAGTAAAAATAATTAAGAAATGAACGTCATATGTGATATTAAAGCTATTGGAAGTGTAAATCGTCAAATAAGCACATGTTTGCCAATGTTCGGCTGTGTGGTGCCCAGTCCTGAATGCAGAGCTAAAGGAATGCAGTGCATACTGAAATGCAATCAAATCTGTGAGACATTTTTTAAAGACTCCATGCTGTGATCTCATTCTACCCCACTTCACCATCCTCTGCTGTGGTTTCACTCCCATTATGTTTCCTTCAAAGAACGACAGGAAAAAACGCTGTATCAAAGTGATCTATCATTCCACTCACACCAACAATGACATGCATATAAGTCTAGTTGAGGGTGGTGTTGCATCATAGCAACACCAAACCTCCCAGAAAAACATTTGGACAGTACAAACTCAAACATCACAATAAAGAAGAAAGGGGCAGAGGAGAGGCAACAGCAGAAAAGCCAAATAATCCATCCAGTAAAACTCATCTCCTAACAATACAGGCTACAACAATTTTATGGCTGAGAATGAATCTGAAAATTTCCACTCAACAGAATTAGATTGGTGTCACCGTTGTTAGTGGGGCTGTCAACTTAACACTGATGACAATGAATGGGCGAGCTAATAAAGGGAATAAATCCACGGTGTGTTTTCATAGACATGTTTGACAGAGTCAGACTAATTTCCCAGGCAGTACTGCGTCAATTAATTTCCGAA
Source organism: Xiphophorus maculatus (assembly GCF_002775205.1). Lineage (NCBI taxonomy): Eukaryota > Metazoa > Chordata > Actinopteri > Cyprinodontiformes > Poeciliidae > Xiphophorus > Xiphophorus maculatus. The sequence goes on along the minus strand of NC_036462.1, from coordinate 9,435,866 downwards.
AAGAGCCCATCCCTTGCTGTTAACTAAACCAATAGGACATGGCATCAGCTTACATTAACACTAATCAACGGTTTAAGGTTGTTTTGCGTTTCGCGTTGCGTGTAAATGCTTTTGGATAATGGCTGAATGCAACGGATAATTTTACTTAACATACAGATTTGAATGGAGGGACGTACTATTCAGCAGTAGTTTGAGTAGAAATGAGATGTTGAAGACAACAGAAATAGTCTAAATGCAAACAGTGATCCCTCAGCGCCACCTTGTAATATTATCGTTATTATGTGGTTTTCAGATTTAACGTACTCTTTGTAAAATGGACACTTGGGGCACAGCTGGGATTTCGTTAAGTTCAGACATAGTTTTAATCCTCTTAGGCCCCCTAACATGGTCCTTGCTTGATTCATTGATTATTTGTACAACAATGCAGCTCTTTTATATTTGCTTCTCTGGAAATAAGAAGTATTATAAGCACACGTATTGAGATTTTCTGCATACTCAATTAAATTTTTGTTGTGAATTATTTTTATCCGTACTTTTCTGACAGTAAAATTTTTTTCCTGGCAATTAAAAATGAAATTTGACGTTGGAATAAAATTATTTTACTATCAACGCTTAATGAAAGTACTATGTAAAGATGCTTTCAACTGCTAAGATTAATAGAGGACGAAATGTCGTCTCTTCATGAAACGTTTCAAAAAAGTCCACTGGAGGGCTCCGTCAGTGTTGCATGCTGGGATAGACATTTTTTTTTTTTAGATTAGAGCTGCAGTGACCTCTTTTTCAACTCTTAATTTTTTCTACGTAAGCCCGACTTGCGATTTCATTGGATAGTCAAGCAGGGTGAGTCACAGGGTAGAACTGAGATGTGGGACGGCATTCAGTCGGCAACGGGCTTAGTTGGGTTTCGAATCATAAAGTGGTGCTGCACCGTGTGATCAAAAAGTCCTTGAAATTGGCATGCTGCATTTGATTCGTGAAGCACTGCCGTGAAACCATAATGAATTGTATTACGATACAGAAAAATCTGTTTAAGGATTTCGAGGTGATGTTTGATTGCAGCCTTAACTGAAAAAAGAAAAACTACAACATTGGCTCTGATTGTGTCTGAAAGAGAGGAAAAAAAAGAAGTGGAAGTGGAACACTGAATAGTGCGAAATTGTTGTTATTTTTGGAAGCTTTCATATCCTGTGCTTCCCTTGAACTTGAATAGACTAGCAAAAACAAATTCAGGTCAGAAAAATAAACTGTTACTTCAACAAAAATCAAGCAAAAATAATATCACAAATTAAATACAAACATACTGTTGTGATAGACCGCGTATATAAAGGATAATGTTACATGCAATCTGTGTCTAAATTTTTTCTTAACTTAATGCAGTTTTCACTTAATATGATAAGTTTATATTCAGCCTAAACAATATTTATCTCTATATGGAAAATAACTAATATACAGATTTAATCTAAATAATTTTCAGCAGTTGTACTAGGGCAGTGGAAAATGACCAAAAAATATAATAATGGTATAATTATTTTATTAAAAAATAATATGTTGTAGCATATTAACCCTATTTTTGTTCAGCTAAAAATTGGTCAGTCTTGGACTAGGCCTCTCATTCAACATTTACAAATTTATTAAAGGTGTCATGCAAACCTGTCTGTGTGTACACTGCAAAGGGTCCCACTGAGCATGATGTTTAACTGAACCAAAAACATGAACTACAGCAGTAAGTTGTGGCCTGCGCAAATATGCATGATGGTTGTCAGTCTGTCACTCGTAACAGTACATGAAGCCTGCCAGGTTAACCTGAAGAACAAATCTGTATACACATACTGCACATAGTTAAAGATGTACAAGAAGTTTCCTGTTGTTTTTTATTCTTTTTTTGGTACTTTATCCTGCAGTTACATTGGGTTTGGTCTGAAATAGTTTCTTTGCTCCACCTGTAATTATGAGGTTTCGTTAAATTGTCCAGAGGAAGGAGGACACATTTGTTTTCTGAACACATCCTCAAAATAGACTGAAAAAAATTACTGGGCTGACACTTTCCACTGTTCGTGGCCGTCCTGAACTGTCAGTGGGCTAACTCATTCCAGCTACTCAAAACCTGCATACATGCTAATTTAATTAGACCTTTTAAAAATTTTAAGATATACTTGCAATACAAATAATAAAAAAGACACTGCATGTTTTTTGTTTGCTTGTTTGTTTGTTTAAACCTTTTAAAGTATTTTTAAGAAACAACCTCTGAATATGTGCGCAATAGTGTCACATTCCCTAATAGAAAAAGACCTACATGTAGAAAGCTCTACTGACTTACTTTCAAGCACAATGAATAGATTCCTGTAAACACCTGAAAGCTTATGAAAGCTGTTTTTACCATTCAACCTGTTTCATTGTGCGCTGAGCCACGCTGACTGATGCCCTTTCCTGCTTTGCTAAGCTCCCTGTACAACTGACTGCGCAATGATTTGAAAAGAAAAACAAGCTTTTACAGGTCAAACTGGGCGATGTTCATTTTGTATATATATGTGTAATAGAACACATAAGAACAACATAAAAGATATAAAAACAGGTCTTTGGCTGCTTATTCCCAACTGACAAGTGGGAGCGACACACCTCCACGGAAAGAAACGCGCTTGCCAAATTTAACGGGTTTTTTTCCTAATTAAGGTAAATGCATCACACAACGGCCGGTAATTTTATAAGACTAGTAAGGTTATTAAAGGTTATTGGCTACCGTGTGCTGCAAGAACATGTGTAATTGTGACCCATTATCACCCAACCTTCCCCAAGCGGAGTCTGTATGCAACATTTCGGTACTATAAGAAGCACCGACGGGATTTCTTAAAACGACGAGAATGGCAAGTATCCATTAAAAATAACAAAGGTGCATTTATGCACGCGCTTTGTCTCAAACTCAAGCCGGTAGAAGGATGCGCGTGCAGCCGTCGGGATGCGAGCAGGAGCTTACCTTCAACAGCTATCACGGCCGGTATGCTCCATAATATCCATAGAATATCCATTATTGGTGTTGAAAAAGCCCAGACATTCAAATAAAATAAGTCCAGAAAGCCATTGACAGCAAACACAGAGAGGGGACTGACGGTCCTTCTCCTGCAATTGAGCGCTCCCAGATAGCAACGCAAAAACGAACTCAAATCTGGACCAAGTTTGGGCGAAACCATGAAAGAGCAGACAGAGGGGGGCACCGAGTAACACAGGCGCACAGCATACATGTTTACCTCTACATTACTCAATTCCCTTTCACATCAAAGAGAAAGAATAACTGCGTATACATTAGTGGTTTTAACTTACTTTAATTATTCATACTGTTAGTTTGGACAATGTTAAGTGAAAATGTTTATCCCCTTCACGTCCACTTCTGTTCACCCCGCTGTCAATCATCTACAGACGGACAATTCTCAGAGCCTCACCTTGCGATAATGAAGTGTTGAGGGACGTTGTGTAAAAGATGGAGCAACTTATTCTCAGTCCCACACTGCTCGGATTGAAATTATAGGTTATTCTTTCTTTAAACAAAGTTGTGGTCTCAGTTACATTCACTAAACTCCTACAGCTCATTTCAACAGCCAGCGCAGATTGTAACAGGTGACAAGCCGGGAAAAAACTGAAGTAAGTTTATAAATTACTTTTCCGTTTTCCCTTCACATCTTTATTGTTTTATTTGAGAAAATTGTTTTACCACTTGTTTGTTGTGGTTACTCGAGAATATTTTCTTATTTTCCCCAGCGAAACTGATAGATAGATAGATAGATAGATAGATAGATAGATAGATAGATAGATAGATAGATAGATAGATAGATAGATAGATAGATAGATAGATAGATAGATAGATAGATAGATAGATAGATAGATAGATAGATAGATAGATAGATAGATAGATAGATAGATAGATAGATAGATAGATAGATAGATCGATCTTTCTCTGCTGGATATCTGCAATAATAAAAGCAGGATGAAACACGGTAAAGTTTAAAAAGGTGAATGCATTATAATTCAATCAATGATCAATCAATGATTCATGGCTACGTTGGGATCCAGCATATATTTTCGAAGCAGCGTTTTGTCGCTCTGGAGCTTTTATGACTCCTAAAGTACATTTTTAGACCTACATCTAAAAAAGTAGCATTAAAATCGAGATCAATCATAATAATTTCAGAATATTAGTAATAACTTAATCAAAGTCATGTCTGAATTGCAATGCCGATGTTATGTTGCAAAAATGCTACATTAATATTTATAGTTACTTATTTAACAATTATTATTTGAAATTGAATTATATTTAATGAATGGAATATCTCAGAGCAGGTAACTTTGTCAGTGTGTTTCACCCAAGAGTAATTACATCAAATACAGGCAAAAATGAAGTGCTGTAAAAAATGTGGCTTAGCTAATAAAGCACAGCTTTTTTTTCTTGCACAAGAAACGGCATAAAACATGATTTGATTTGATATCTTGTCACTATGGATAAATTGTAAGAGTAGAAACAGAACTCCTCTTACTGCATAAACACAAAATTGATTTCAGATGTCTTAAAGTAGTATTCTAGATTCACTTTCATTGATAATAATAACCTCAAGTTATATACTTAATATACCACATTAAATAAAATAGTCATATACGTTTACCTATTTTGAGTTACACCTTGTTACACCAGAATCACTGAATCACCATTCAGTGATTCTGTGATACGCAATTATGCAAGCAAAAGTATATTTTTTTTTTACAATTTTAAAATATATGTCACACTCCAAAATTAATTGTAAATTTCCATTATCTTAAAAAATTTAAATATAAAAATATAAATATAAAAATCAATATAAAAACAACAAAATTAAAAAGATTAGACATGACACTAGATTTACGCATTAAATTTATTAATTAAAAATAATTATTTCTTTCTGTCTAATGTAAACCAGTACCATGCATATAAATTAAATGCACTACAATACCTTGAGAAAACAAATGTTTTAAAAAAAATTCAGAGATGCAATTTTGTTCAGAGAAACAAAACTGCAAAACTCATGAATAATGTCTCAAATATTTGTCTGTGATTTTTAAGAGTGAACTACAAATTGCATTTGAGATGTTTTAATGTATTCCAGCAATGATGTCAGATATAATGGTTTTTCAACAACAGATCAAAATACACATTTTATAAATAGTCGTAACGCATTTTACTATCATAGCTTTAATACTGTTTTAATGAGATTTTTGTTTACCAAAGATATTCTTGGAGGAGTTTACGATTTTATTTTATTTTTTTCACAATTCTGTAAAATATATTTCTTGCGCCAAAATATTTGGTGAAATTCCAGCATTATTAAAAAAGAAAACAGATAAAAAAATACAATTTTCTGATTGAGACTTCATTTAGCGAAGGGCGAACACAGTTGCAGAAATTTTCAGCTTAAAAAATATTACTTCCTTTCTAATGCAAAGCAGATACATACATATATGACACTCAGAAAGAACGCGCGATAAATATAACAATTTATGCAAAGATTTCAGACTAGTTCTTGTTCAAAGAGAGCTATAGACGTGACTCCATAACACATGTGCTCATGACAGTCCACCATGTACAAGAGAGTATATATAGCGGTATGCCTCCTGGATACAAGTTTGAAGTTACTGAAGCTGAATGAGAAACAAGAATTTGGAATAATCAGTTTGTCATCAAACATGCCTTTCTTATTACAAGCCGTGGTGCTGTAGCTATGCGGCAGAACTCTCATGGGTTAAATGAAGCAGGCTGATTTATTTGCCTCCACTGGGCTGGACTGTATTGATTCCAGGTCACTTGACTGGCTGGCTTCAGATCATGTTCAGGTGACTTCTAAACAGATGGAACAAAATGGCAAGGCACTGAGAAAGCAAGCCCCCCCTTACTATAATGAGTTCCATACAAGCCCAGCATTGACTTGAGCCAGAAGTAAAGTGAAAGACGTTGAAGAAATGATATTAATACTCCTTGAATTTAGCCGACAGAGATTTTTCTTCCACGCAATGTTATAATGGATACAGTGTCTGCTACGGCTGTAATGAAACATTTGAAATGCAAAGCAGACAGCCTAAAATGTGGCATAAATCCTCTCATGTTTCTCTGCATGTCTGTAATCCAGTAAAAGCAAGCCGTACAACACCACCGTTCCGTAACAGCGCAGTTTTAAAACTGTTTGTTGTGTAAGTTCTACAGCAGCAAACATAAAGCACAGCACTAGGTACATGCAACAAACCTACAATTTATCCTCTAATAAAATGCCAGGTGCACTAACTTGCACAAGTTTACAAGTGTAATCCATATAAAATGGCATGACCACATGCAATATGTTATGTAAAGCAATATCACAACATTAACACTAAACTGCAGGCTAATGGAAATAAAAAATAATCTTATGAATCATGTAATTCTGTCTTGTTTTAGAAAATTATATTTTTTATTTAATTTGAATAACATCAAATTTGTACAAAGGTCAGCACACGAATTTGAATAAAAAAAAAAACTTAAGTGAATTCATAATTTTAATGATAAATTATGACATAGTTCAAACCACTTTTCAGATGTTTTCATCAGCATTTAAAATGATCTTACATTGGGTTATTAAAACAAAACATACTCATCTGATTTCATAATAAAGATTTAACCCACTTAGTATAAATTATGTACTATTAAGTATATTGAAGTGAAGATGTGTATTATAGTTGGATAGATGCTACTTGTAATTAAGCTGCCCAAATCCATTACAAGAAACAACAAATGTAATCACAATTTATATGATATAGCACAAAATTGATGTCCTCCACAGGGCAAGACTTTAGAATGAAGAACTAAGTTGTTTTAGGAAACATGACTTTATGATAAAATTTATTAATAAGCACTCGCAACACAAACCTGATGTGTACAGTGTTTCTGCTTGTTAGTTATTTTAGGTCTTGTGTCAACACTGCCACCTAGAGATTAAAAGATGAACATTCGCAGAGCACATCATTTAAGAGAGGAAATATACAAGAGATTCAGAACAATGTTTTTATTTGTTTTTTTTTAATCAACATTTTACTAAAATTGGTGACTTTGCTGAAGACTAGTTTTAAAAACAAAAATTAAAAGTTCAAGCACAAAGTTAATTAATAGTCTTTAAGAAGAGTTCGATTCTTCATGAAATGAAACAAATAAAATGAAATGAAAAAACAAAACAAAAAAAACAATGAAATACACTTATGTTACTTATTGTATAAGTAGCTAAATAAAAACCTTTGGTCTTCAGCTTCAGCTTCAACTTGTACTGGCCCAAAACCAATCAAGTACTATTCAAATTGAATCAAGAGAGTTTAACACTGACTGGACCTTTAATTGTCAAAAACTGGACCCCAGCTTCAATTTGAAATGAACTGACTTCAGGCCATCAGTGTATCAGTTTCATGCAAAGTCTTAAAGGGCTTCTAGAAAAGTCTAGTACTCAATCATCTTTAGAAGTAGATGACAGTAACAGAAATAAAAGAAAATGGCCTACTCCTTATAAATGATGTCATTGCTGATTCCTGTCTCTTGATGGGAAAAATAGCTAAAGACTTGTGTAATGAGACTTTTGTATGTGGATTAACGTCTTCATGAGCAGACAGGAGAATCAGCTGGATTTACTTAGTTAAACTGGTAATATAATTTATCTTTGATAATCCAGGTTTGAAATATATCAAATGTATTCTTATATTTTTGCTGACATGATTAAACCATCTGGCACAAATGTTACCTACAAAAACCATACAAGCTGAAGAAAAAAAAAAAAAGTGGACTCTCACCCCACTGCACTCCACTTAACCTCCACCACCTTCCCAGCATATTGGTTTACCCCTGCCAAAAATTTAATTCAATCCCACTAAGTTGCTTGAGCTTTAATTAAATAGACCAAGAGTCTTGGCAGGCATTCATTTATTGTCTTGTTAAGGTAACTTTACAGACACAGTAGACGCTTTACTAGTAACTGCCAGGACCTGCAAGGAGTTCCTCCCACTGAAATAAATTCACTTCCCCTTTCAAATTCAGATATATTTTCTCCAACAGAGTAAGATGATAAAGAGGAAGATCGTAGTCAATGTTGTCTTTGGTTTACATGGGGCCACTGGCACATTTAAACGGAAATTCTTTCAAAGGACAGACAACATTTTTTATCATACCAATAAATCCCGGCAAGCTTGCTGTAAAAATGAAGTCTTGTAAAAAGTAATTCATCTGACAGTCATGACAAAATAAATGCTTTGATTAAATGGCTGATATTAATCATGGCTTTGGTTTCAGATCCAGACATGTCTTTAAGCTCTCTCCTAAATTATATAAACAGTTATGAACATACAAGCATAAATCTGTTGCTGTGTGATGATGCAGCATGCTGTTGACATTGTGGCTTTTGTCTCCAAACCATAGCTAATTTTTTCAAACTGTGCCGAAGCCAACATGTGTTGAAGTCTTCATACTCTAATGTGTAAGCTATCACAGGCTTCCTAATGCTAATGGGAACAACTTAAATTTATAAAGGGCTTAACTTTTAAGGTAATGCTACTTCTGTTTTAGCTGACTGTAAGGCTTTTTGAGGATCTGCAGTCAGAAGGGAGTCATCCAGTACAAGTATTATTTATTTAAAGGAACCCTGAAATTGGTGTTAGAAGAAGTCCTTGAATTTGTCTTGTCTTTATAGAATTTCTTCTTTTTCCCATTTTATTCCTCTATTTTCTTACTCTCCTACATAAACCAAATAAAGATTCTAAGTTTCTGTTGAATGAAGTACAATCTGAAAAAAAAAAAGATTATATAACAATGTTTTATGCTAAACTGTTCAATTAAAATGTTTAATTAGTGTACTGCTATGGTTTAAAAATATGAATTAGTATAAAATTATTAAAGCAGTATTAAAATAAGCATGCACAGTCGAAACAAAGGTTTTATACACACTGTATGAACAAACACATTACAGACCCAGAAATGAACATGTTTTGGTGTGAAGATCTTGTGAAGGTGCTGGTATAAAGTGTCATTAGCACATTGAAATCACTCCTGTACCAATATGGGCTGCAACACCACTCAGAGAAGAAGAAGCCATTATTCCAAAAGCAACATAAAAGACAGAATGCAGTTAGTAAATTCACAAAATTTTGGTTTGACTAAATCAAAAGAAAAGTGTTCAACTAAATTATTACATCTAGGAAAAAATGTAGAAGCTATTAAACCTGAAAACGCAATCCTAAAGGCGAAGTACAGGGCTTTCAGCATCATGTCGTGTGAGTGTTTAGCTGTGGGAGGCAATGATCCACTTGAAAATATAGGCTTAGTTTGATTAAAAGTGATACAAGAAGGGAAAACAATCATTTTTATACATGTATTTAAATATCTAGTATTAACTGCATATATGGGAAATACAAAATTAGACAAGAAAATAAGGCATAGGCATTATAATTAAATGCATAAAAGTTAGAATGGGTATTCTAATGAATCATTTAAACAAAGCAAGATGCTGCGGTCTTATGATTGTTGCAAACAAAGCTGAACTCAAACATGATTAAAGTCTGACAGAACAGCACCAGACTACTAAACACAACCTGCCTCCTTGTCTTTCTTTCTCGTCTCTCCATTCAGAATGTCGGCCTTAACAGAACAACAGATGGAGGAGCACAACAGGATATTCCCACTAAGAGGATTCCTGTTTCTTTGCCTGTCACTGTGGACTTTTTTTTGCAGGCATAAAGTCTTTCATCGTAACCCAGCTCGACTGGCTCACTGGACCTGATGTAGAGTTGCTGGATAAGCCCTGCGAAACCCGCTAGTATGCATGTTGACCTGCTTGGCAAATAAAGAACCCTGACGGAGTGCGCCGTGAATAACATTGAATTAATGACTCAGGTGGGATTAGAAAGTCCCGGTTGTATCTTGAATCCCTTAACTGCAATCTCTTGCTCACAACTCAAAGGTACGTGCCAGGAGTCTGTGTTTGAGTGGCCAGGTGTCAGATTTCATTCTATTTTTAGAATGAAATTATTACTGTTACAGAGGCACTTTTTGTTCAATTAACACAGACAGTAACTCATTTTAAATTGGGAACAGTTTTAAAGATAGGTCAAAATTTCTATTATTTTAATATAACCATATAAAATAAATACAATTCTGATGAGTCGTAAAGTACCTAAAAAATGAAAATCAGTTTTTAGTTACAAAGTTTATTAAAAAAACAATAGACTGTATTTTTAAAAAAAAACATGATGTCTTTGTTCAAAATCTGACCTCTGTTGGAGGAACCGGAGTCTGCGATGCAAGCAAATACAGTTCAGTTTGGAAACTTTGATTCAGTCTATAAAAATTTCACATCATTCATGAAATATTTACAGAACTTTTCTTCCCATCGCTGATAATGTTTGTTAGAAAAGTGCAGCAGTTTTTTTCTATCTTTCACAAACTGCTAAAAAAGAGAAGAGTGTGTTTTGGTCCTTTATGTTTTCTGTGCAAGGAGGCAGTTTGACATGTTTTCGCTTTCTGTATTGCTTCTTACAATTCAACTCAGGGACTTTTTTTAATATGTTTTTGCTGTAAATGATTTGTATAATGTATTAGTCAGAAGCTTGTCATTTGGAAGATAAAGTATATTTTTATGTTTGTTCAAGGATGAAATCCCTTTCATTCAAATAGATTTTCAGAATCACTGCTCGGTTTCAGGTTTCCATGCTTTCCTATTCATTGCTTGGTCTCGTGTATCAATTCAAATAGAAGTTTATTATTATGGTATGATTTACATTTAGTGAACCTATTTGATTAGCATTTCATTCATTGTTTATTAAAATATTGTAGTGTTTTTATGATTTTGCACACAAAAAAAGCATTTAAACATAAATGATAGAGCCTGTCAGGCTTGCAGATTCCAGTAAAGAGCTAATAAAAACCCTACATCTATTTAATGACTTTGCGGTGTGTGGAAAGAAAAAAATGGTTAATTTAATTTGGTTTCTGCAGAATTTTACCACTTTATTGTGGTTTCTTTGTGCTTAACCTCAACCTTGGGAGGAAGCGGGGTGAGAAACTGTGAATCTCCAGGGGGAGCCTTTATATTTGGTCTTGTATTTTTTTGAAAATGAAATTACATTGCAACCTGATCTGTTTCAGACCTCGGTGTGTTTTTTTAAATTTCTTCCTGTAGGCTCAAGAAAGAGTGTTTATTTTTCATAAAGACTCTCTTACTGGCCTCTGTATTCCTTATCATTTGAATATCTGACATATTATACCATAGCAGAAAGTACTTTCCTGTATATGTTGTAGCATGTCAGTGCAGAGTAAACCAGATGGTTTTACAAGATTTGATACACTTTATGCCATAATCACACGATCTGTGTGCTTTGAGGTGTTCTTGGTATAATTTTAAATCATTAAGTAAACATGTTTTCTGCAGATAATTTTTGTGGAATTCATCTGTAAAACGTCATGCGGTGAATCAAAGTTTTCATATGAACAGACACGGCACATTTCCAAACTCAGTAGTGTGTGGAAAGAATTCCAGCTTGCAACTACGCTCATATTTATTTTCCCAGACCATAATTTTATTGAAGGCTTCTGGATCCTTCGATATTTAACTTGCCAGAAAAATTAACCATAAAGTTTTATGTATATATGTAAAAGGGTTGCTCCAAGATGCATGAAGAATATTTGTAAGACTAAAATTTGATTTAACAATAACAAGAAACCAGAAAAGCCTAGTTTCATCAGAGTAACCAAGTACAAAAAGTGACAAATGTTTGAGTGTGGGTGGTGAGGTTGCATTGTTTGGTATCGGCGTATGTACAACGTTTGCACACATCCAAATGCCACTGCCTATAACTGTCTGTGTGAGGAAAGGAAAGCTGGGGGAGCTGAAACTGTAGAGCAGAGTGGGGAAATAGAGCAGAAGAATACAAGCCCAACATAAAGAAATCTTGAATAATTCTGCCCTAAGACGTGTGAATGCTGCGAAGAGCAGAAGGGAGCATCCAGAGGTCGTTTCCATGGCAACCTTTGCCCTGGGAGATCACTGACCCTCCTGCCATGTTGTACAAGCGGGGCACAGATTGTAGGTCACATATGGCACCAGCGATCCAATCAAACCTAATCTGGCTTGACTTGTGGGTTATAAATTATATTGGGAAGCTGGTCTACATCAGGCTTAGCTCATCTGTACGCTCATGTGAATGATAATGTCTCTGTTAATGGCAAACCGATGCAGTGACCCAATAAATTCTTATGTCAACACATGTATTTTTTTTGCCTGTTGATAAGGGGAAAAAATCAGCTCAACGATTCAGCTGCTACGCATAAACCGAAAAACAAAAGGATGAATTAGTTCAGACGAATTCCTTTTATAAGTAGGTCTGCACAGAGATGTCATAAAATGTTTGTTGTCAGTTCCACATGTGTTGCAGGGAATTTTTACATCCCGTTGTGGTTGTCAATCACGTTCATCTCTCTGCTAACCAGACAGTCACGTGAGCGTCTATAAAGACTCCAGACTCTGTATCTGAGCTTTCATGCACTCTTCCCTGCTGTTATGTGTGTATTCCTGCCCATTTTATCCTTAACCTCAAATTCAACTCTAGAGTGACAACCAGTGTTGTTCAACTCTATGGTCTCCAGGTTTATTACTAAAGTTGTTCTAGACTACAAAGTGCATGAGATTTAACATTTAATATGTTAAATGGTTTGTATTGGTGTTATCCTGAAGAAGTATGTAAAACATGCTTGTGTTACAGAACCAATTGTTCTAAATTTGTGTTGACTGTCAGAAAATAATTTGCATTTTTCAAAGAATTTGTCCAGGCTGCAACCAAACCTTTTTTTCTAAAATTATTGAGGACTGTGGCAGAAACAAAACATGCCTCTAATCTGTGAAAATGTGTTTATAACCAGTTTTGACTGAGAAGTTGACTTTTGCCATTTTCATTTTGTCACTAAATATACCAGGTGGAAATATGTTTCGAATATGTCAGTTAATGGTTTCGAATGTTTATTCGTCATTGCGATAAATATGTTGTTTATTTTGACACTTTTTAAAAATACTTATAATTTCTTGTTCTTCAGTTGTTTTGAAGAAATCCTAAGATAACCTTATGATTTCTTTCAAAAACATGAACAGCATTATTTATGGTCATTACAATTATTAGGATTTTTTAATGGTGAAGTGTGTCCAACTTTGCAAAGTCTTTGTTGACCTTGTTTACACTATTATTGATCGTATTGATGATCTTACACTCCTTGCCAGGAAGAATACATAATATCCCCATTTAAATACTGCAGCAAATTAATTTAACATATCCAAAATTGGAGAATTAGAATATGTTAATTGCATAATTTTCTTTTTTTATTATTACATGGTTGTAAAGAGTTTCAAAGATCTAAAAGACTGAAGGTAGGTTTTAACCTAATGCCAAAAACATGTATAACTTCAGACTTTTAAAAGAGATTTTTGTTGAAATCTCTTAATCCTTAATCTTCCCATTCCAAAAATGGCAAAAGTTCCACTTCAAACTAATTCAAACTTATTGATGTGAGAAATTCTCTGAAAGTGAAGTTGTGGCATAGAAGCCTGCCTGCACTGCAGAAACACATATGAATGATTCATACAGCTTGAGCTTTGGGATTATGTAGGTAGCAAGCCTTTAATGACGTTAAAGAAAAAGCACAATTCTGTATTTCAAGAAAATGGATGCAGAAGTGGAGGAAGGAACATGACATTCTGCAAATTCTGATCAGATCCAGTTAAGGTCAACTTTTTAATTTCTTCACACATTTATATGCCATTTTTAATGCATAAAATGTTCTATGGTTTAACTGTGAAAAAGTAAAGAATATTTGCTACTTATCTTAAGTGCTCCAACAATCATTTAGCTTTAAAATGCAGTGTGGCCAGTTTAAAAACAACTCAGATTCTGATGTGTGTGTGTCATAAAAAGGAAGCTGCAGGACATGGAGATCTCTGGAAAAAGCTTTTTTTATTGGAATATAAATATTTCAGCTGTTTGAATTTTTAAATGAAGCAAATTACTTTTGGGAAATCAGGAAGGTCATAAGGGTTCCTTTTATGCATTTTCAGAAACACACTTTCACATTTTTGATGAATATATATGCATTTATCAGACATGTATCATAGCTGGAAGTAGCTTTTCGAAAATGAAGGGCTGTCTCAGTCTGATGGAAAGTAGATCCTGATCTCTAACTGTGTCTCCTCGCTCTGTCGCTGCCCCGTGGTTCCCGATTTCATGAGTGAGCTGGTAATAATCATGGGTGACTGAATTTTCACCTTTTTGCTGAGATCTATAAGTGAGGGCACATATGGGAATGCTTGGGGTTTAATGTCAGGGGAGTCTTTGCATCTGCTCCTCATTCCTTTATCTGCTTTTTATATGCTTCCAAGATAATAATAATAATAATAATAATAATAATAATAATAATAATAATAATAATAATAATGAAATCAAAGTCAAAATTAAAGTTTGTTTAGGAAAAACATAAAAGTTAGTTTTAAATGTTTGGAATCACAACTGAGTATTATAATTTGCTTTATTAAAACACTATGTGATGTGTCAGAGGGAAATAGATTTTTTTTACACTCCAAAATGCGTCAGAATAATACTTGCAGAAATTAGTACAATTTGTTAAAACCTGCAATCTCAAAAAATTACATTTATTTAATCATTTCTCCAGGAGACATCATTTTAACTGTAAAACATTTCATTCAATTAAGACATTATGCTGTCTGAAAGTAATTTAAATAGCAGTAGCTTGTCATGTCTGACTGTCTGCCTGTTCAAAAGGAACTTGCTTTAGTCATTTTCTTTCTTAGGTTCTGCCTGTTCTCCTAATTCTTCAGTACTTTTCATTTGTCTGAATTGAACCTAATAAAAAAAAATCCAAAATATTGTTTTTTTTAGAATCTGAAAATATAAATATTTTGGCTAACTATAATTTAAAATTTCCATAATTAGTTATTTTTTGTTTTTTATTTGTAAGGTGACATTTAATTTCTTCAATTTAACTTGGGAGTAAGGTTTCAAGAGACATTTCTTTTTATTTCTTTATTTTTTGGAAAATCATATGAATAAAATTAATTAATATGCAAATTCTGAACAGTTAAACTAATGAAAAGAAATGAATTCATATCTAACAGGAAAAAGATATAACAAAAATGCAACTATACACTGAAAATAATTTGTGATTAGTTGAAAATTGCTTTTGTTTATACAGTAGAAAATTGTTTATGAAACAAACAGTATTATGTTATTATTTCTGCTTAACTGATTTTTTTTTCATCGTGACTTTGTCATCTTAATCATGTCTGTCATCATTATCCAGACTTTTAATAATTATAGAATAATAATTCTTTGCAGCTGCAGTGGAATAGATTAATGTACAGACAGTGCTCACTTTGTGACCAGGGGCTGTCAGGTTTAGTTACACTTCAATATTCCAGACATCTTCCGGTTCTCATGCTGTCCTTCTGAACTCTGCAGCTGTATCTTTAAAATGTCCTCAAGGTTCACTGAGCTTGATGAAATGTTCTGGTGTAGCCAAGCGCACCCAGCCTGAGTGATCAGACCCTTTATTACTGAATCATGCAATATTCTATATTTCAGATGGCTTGTTTTGGGAAAACTGTCTAGTCGCCTGAATGAAAGGAGAAGTACAACTGATGAGAGGAAAAGGTGCAAGAAGCACCACCTTGACACTAATGCAATTTGAAATCGTCTGTAATGCCCTGGTTCTAAATTGGAAAAATTGACCTTGCTGGTAGAGGTGACACAAGTCTGCACTTGGAGATGTTTCACGGGCTAAGAGGATGTTGGGAGAAAGCTGAGGCTGAGCCTGAAGGCAGAGCAAATATTTCATGAGTAATTTATTATCTAGAACATGAAAGCGTGCGCTACTCAAGATCCTGGCCCGGATGTAGACAGTGATCTGGTCACATAGAGAAGGAAAAAAGGAGTCAAAAGGGCAGACCAAAGAACAGTGAACATTGTACATCAACTTTCCTCCAATGCTGTCAAAAAGATCAAGAACTTCCACTAACCCAAAACATGTGTCTGCAGGACACATTTACTGAAGTGGCTTTAATGATGTGGGTTATGCTTTGTTACTTAGTAATGTTTAGTTTTTTTTCTTCTCATTATCATGAAATAATTAGTTGCAGATTATTAGCAACAGTTCATTTAATGTCAATTATATTAATTATATTAAATTAAGTGTATTGACAATACACATAAAAGCTGTCAATAAACAAAAGTACATTCTCTTTCACTGTTGAAAACAAACACTACTAAAAACATCTTAACTTAAAGCAATACAATAAAATAAAGACATGTTTCATGTTTAATATTGTAAGTTCAATTGAAATAGAAATTATTCCAACCACCTAAATGGTATGTGGAGAAATGAGAGGCTTCTCTGCATTCCAACAACACAATATAACACAAAGACTAAGTTGAGGATAGTGTGTATGTACAGTACAGACTTAGCTTAGGGAAGGCACTTGAGAGTGCATTCAGGAGTCTGGTGGCTTATGTGAAGAAATTATGTTTCCCATATTGGTATTTAAAGCCTACATGTTGCAATACTTTTTTTCAGAGGACTGAAGGGAGAGGAAGCAATGAAATGGGTGGGTGGGCCGCCATCACACTTCTAAATCACTACAAGTGCAGCGGGTCATGCAAATGTTGATTAGCTAGACAGGGCAGAGAAACACCAATAGTCTTTTTACCTGTCCTCACTCTGCACTGTAGGCTCTTGTAGTACAATTCCCAAACCAGATTGCAATGCAGCTGCAAATAATTAACTCTCTAGTCCTTATGTAGAACATGTTGAGTATGAGCCAACATGTGAACGCTCTTCATTTTCTTCTCAGACTGCTTCTAACTGAGGCTGCACAACTGGTTCTCTGTAGCGGGTACACCACAGAACCTGCTACACCCAGGCCAAGGTATTATGATGAACAAAGTTGGATGTGGGTGGAGCTGACCACTGCTGTCAGCAGTGTGAGAAGTGGATTGATCACAAAGTTGGTATCGTTTTCTTATTCGATGCTCAGTATTGGGAGTTTTGAATGCTGAACAACACCTAGGAGCAGTATTGTGATGCAGGTGTCCTTTTCTTCCCAGGTGGATGAAGTGGAGTTTGGTGGAGATGGCATCTGTTGAGAGATTGAAACAATCCGTTATTTCCATTCACTGATATAATTTTATTAGTGCATGGTAACATTTTTAAAGAAACATACTCATAGAAATACATGCATAACATCATTTATCTGTTGGACCATAATGGAAAAGTTCATTAAAATTATATTAATTAGTTCTGCTTTTGAAATAAAATATAACACAAACAAACCTGAATGTGTTGAGTAAAATTGATGGTTTGTCTATGTGTGTAGCATGAGAGAGAGCTGTAATTGGTTTTTCTTAGTTCTGTATAACATTTAGAGTGCAGACCAAGGTTTTAGTCATTCAGGTCTTACTGCATTTTTGCACTTTAAACTTGCGAAATACTTTGTAGATGAAAAAAATCTTTTCCAAAAACCCTGGCTTTCAGTTAACATCAATTAACTGCAAAAGAAACAAAGTGAATATGTGCATGTACTCACATATGCATGTTTTTATCTGTCAACATTTTTTTAATACTGATTTAAAGGCACCACCTGTTCATATTAATACTCATAAACATATTTATGGTTAGAAAAGTAACCCTTAAAACCAACATGTGTGTTAAGACAAAGAGGAATATGGGGTCATGATGTTTGAGAATGTTTTGTTATTACTGCCCAGATTTTATATATAAAAGGCTGAACAACTCCTGGAAAGTAATTCCCTGAATTTTGAGTCTTTTGAAGATTTCTTTTAGCAAAACGTTTTCAAAGGAGGTATATTTCTCCAGACCTACTTGATGTAATTCTTTAAAAGAAATCTAAGTATAACCTTAAGCACCTTAAGCAACCTGTTTCTGGAAAACAGCTTTGTTCTTAGACCATCTTTCCAAATGAGTCAAAGGGGAGATCAGGTGAATGTGGAGAGAAGCAAAATGAAAAATAAGAAGGAGAATGTTGAAATCGGTCCAATTATCATGGAGAGTGTTGGAAAAA
Source organism: Xiphophorus maculatus (assembly GCF_002775205.1). Taxonomy (NCBI): domain Eukaryota; kingdom Metazoa; phylum Chordata; class Actinopteri; order Cyprinodontiformes; family Poeciliidae; genus Xiphophorus; species Xiphophorus maculatus. Next base: position 9,417,720 of record NC_036462.1, on the reverse strand, counting down.
TGGAAGTGAAGGAAATGAGTTTGAAAGAGTGAAAAATTAGAAGGAGCAGAATTTCTGCACTGCCATGGTGTGTTGGAGAAATAAAAATGTATCCCAGATCAACATGTGACTTTGTCTGGCTTTTTGATTTAGTGCGATGACAGAGGCTGCACAAAAAGGTGCAAGAGCAGAGCTGGAGGAATGGCAGTGATTTGGTTACAAAGACTTATGTTATTCTGTTTCTAAGAAGATTTTTTTTCTCTGTCTATATATTAACAGGTGTGAACTGTAATCCTTAAAAAGGTTTGCTGCGTTATTTTAGTCGCTACAGGTACAATTCTTTAAATTAATATAATATTTTAAGGTTATTCCTACCACTTTTGTATGAAGCCACTGAAAAACAGACATCAGCAGCTTCTTATTGAGAAAAAGGACTGGAGAGTTGCTCTCTGGTCCAAAGACTCTTTTGCAGATTAGAGCAAATTTTGCATTTTGTTTGGAAATCAAGATCCAAGAGTCTTTTTTGAATCATCAGTGATCCAAGAAAGACCCATGGCAAGAAAACCGAGCCTTTTTTATAGTACAGATAAAGTTATAGTAAAATTGTGCCAAGAATTCTTAGAGTAGATAGAAAAATGGTCTGCATGAAAATAATAGATGGCAACACTTGTAAAATGTCATGCAAGATGTTTATTAAAAAGATTACAGGAACATGCCATTAAAAGCCGAGAGACAACCAAAACAGTTTTATTTTTTTTTGTAATTTTCTTTAAATAACCTCAGCTGTGCGGTTGCCCCTTCTAGTTCCTCAATTTCCCTCTTTATCTGCTATAGTCTTACCTCACAAATCAGTTGTAGATCTTTGCACACCTTCATACACCAAGAAACATTTTTGTCCAAAGTCGTCAGGTGAGAAGACGGCTAACAAAAAAGTTAAAAGCTCCTGCAGATTTCAGCACATACCTTAGCCTTGGCCAAGAGAATATGACAATTCAGTGAAAGACATCCTGTTCTGTTCCAGCACTTGAAAAATCATATTCATCTGTCTTTAAGGAGTATATTATGGTTGTCCTAACATATCACAGCTCTATATTGCTTTCGACTTCATCATTGGCCCCTCCAGTCAAACGAGAAAGGACCTCTCAGCACTGGCTGCAGTTTGCTTATTTCCCCTGGGCTTGGGGTTAAAGAAGTCATTCCCTATCTGCTTTATTGAAAACCTTCTTGTACAGAAAAATCAGGTCATACTGGAATTACCATGTCTTATTTTTTACTGGGGAAAAGAAAGTGGGGAAAAGAAAAGAACCCTGCTGTGGTGTGTCAATGCATCAGAAAACTGTGGCGAATGTCTTCACAATTCACTGGATTATTTAGTACTTTCAGTGATTTTTTACCCAGAGGTTGTGTGCCGAAATGAGAGCACTGCAGGGATCTGTACTCTCACAGTTTCTTTTTATCTACATCAGCAACAATACATACAACACAAGTCTTCTAAAATAAATACATCTCAGCTATGTGTAATGCAATACAGTGAACCCTCGCTATATCGCGGTTCACCTTTCAAGGTCTCGCTGCTTCACGGATTTACATCGTGTTCTGCATTCTGACTGGCTAAACAGTCTCTCCGCTTCTTCTCTACCTGTGTGTCAAAAACGTTGCGGTTTAATATGAACACGTACGTAAAACAGCTTACCAAATTTAACATAATCGATTGTGGCATGTCGGTTTATAAGAGTCTTTTTGCCCAGAAGAAAAAAGCACGACAACAACTACCGATAACTATGTTCTCTCGAAAAAAAACACACCTGCACCGCGGGTTTTAGAAGAAAAAAAAAAAGACGCTACAGAGCGGAGTCAGGATGCAGCGGCTCAGTCAGAAGAGCAGTGAAATACATGTGAGTCACTATTTGTCCTACTGTACTCTGTTTTGTTTTTTTTCATAATCATTTTTTATTTTCTCCTGTTCTAATCCAATGACTCAGGTCGCGGTGGGGCGGCGCTGATCTCCGCAATTCGGGCACGGGAATCCGCCTTCAGTTCGTATTAAAATTATTATTTTACAGTACAGTAGTTATTTGTAAAAAAAAAATAAAAATGTTTATACAGTACTTTTTATTTGTTAAACAAATGTTTGGGCCTGTAAAAAGGTTTTGTTCTTTGGTTTCAATGTATTATGGAGTATTTCATTGTATAATAATTGTAAAAAAATAAAGGTTACTACTTTGCGGACTTCGCCTATCACGTGTTCTTTTTGGAACGTAACCCCCGCGAAAAACGAGGGTTCACTGTATCTATAAACACATTTTGATCTACTAAAGTTGTTGCACAGTGTTGCGCTCTCTTCTGTTCTATTGTTGTATTTTTTTTTTTTTTACCAAATATAACATTTCATGAATTATTTGCTTTAACAAATTCTCTCCAAGGCTATTATTACATAGTAGTAATGTAATGTGACATTTTACTTCAGTGATTTTGTTTGGAAAATTGAATGTACTTTATAAAACAAAAAAAAAGCATGTTTCTCAAATCCCTTATATAGTACCAAGAATAATTTGAGATTCTTTCTATTGTGGGAAGTTCTCCAGTTCCTGAAGCAGCAAAGCATTCCCTGATCCTTACACTCCCACCACAAATGTTTGTCTGTCAGTATGATGTTTTTATTGCATCATATTGTGCATCATGTCACAAAATGTGACATGACTATCGACTTTGTATTTTTCGGTCAGCAGTGGTATTTGCCTTGCAGCTCTCCAATTGATGCCATGTTTGTGCTGTCTCTTTCTTATTGCGGAGTCATAAAAACTGACCTTAACTGAGGGAAGTAAATAGAAGTAAAATCTGATAACTAATTGAACTAAAACATTATATCTACAATGAGTTAAAGAGAGTTAAAAGTAGGAATAACTTTATGGGAGAAGGACTTTCAAAGACTGAGCTGTGTATGTATTTCAGACAAAGTTTTGAGAGCTTAGCAGTGGTTATTGTATTTCTATCTTAGTTGATTTAAAAGTATGCTGCCAAATCATTCCGTTGTGCAAAAAGTGGTCTAGCAAAATCTGTATTAAATTAACATGGTCTTGTCTGAAAAAGACAGTCTCTAATGTTAGCATCTGCTCAAAATACATTAAACATTGTTCAGCAATAAAGATGCCTTCACAGATGTGCAAGTTATCCATTCCATATGCACTAATTCAACTCTATTCCATCACAGATGCTGGCTTTTGAACTGTGCTGTGATAACAAGACAGATGGTCATTCTTCTCCTTAGCCTGGGGGAGGGAGCATACATGATTGCCAAAAAGAATTTCAAACTTTGATTAGTGAGACCACAAGACACTTTTTCTATTTATCTCAGCCTATCATAAATTTGCTCACAACCAGAGAAGACAGCAAAGTTTCTGGAACTTGTTTATATGCCTGAATGTTTATGATAGTTCTAATTTGCAATTTCTTGGTGCAGGTATGGATAGTCTAAGTATTGTTTACTGAATGTTTACAGAGTTTAAACAATAGATTTTTCAGCGTCTTTAATTTTGTCATTTTGTAATATCCTTCCCAGATTTGTGCTGCAGTAGTTCCCTTCTTTTACATTTTATAACTAAATATAACAACTTCATTTAAAATGTTTGAAAATTTTGTAAAAGTAAAACAAAACAATCCCATGTAAATATGTATCTGCAGACTTTACCATGACACTGAAAATTGAGCTCAGCTGCATCCAATTTCTACTGATTAAGCTTGAAACGTTTCTACAACCCAACTGTGGCCCGCCTGTGCTAAATTCAGTTGAGCAAATATGATTTGGAACTGAAAACACTTGTCCATACAAGGTCTTATAGTTGACAGAGGTGTCTGTGTGGAAGCCAAGCAGTATAGTCGAGGTAGTTGTCTGTAGAACTCTGAGACCATATGGTGTCAAAGCACAAATCTGGGAAGGATATTAAACAAAAGAATCTGTAGTACTAAATGTATTATGCCTGTAATCCTTGTGGAGATAGTAAAACCACTTGGAATTTCAACCATTGCTAATGCACTCCACCAAGCAGGTCTGACCCATCAGCACTGAGGGCAAGAGTACAGCAGCTAAATAAGTGCCCTTATCATCTGAAGATAAATCTTCACATTAATCGGTCAAGTTTATTTGTATAAGACATTTTGGCAACACAGCAGTTCAAAGTGCTTTACATTGTGAAAACATAAAAAAATACATATCATATAGTGAACAGTTGTGAAAACCAATAACATTTTGTCAAGTGTTGTTGCTAAAGTCACCAATACACATCAAATATGTTCCATTTATTATGGTTCAAAAACAACTATAAATAGGTAGAGGTTTAGTCTTGATTTAAAGAAACTTAATGTTTCAGCTTTTTTTCAATTTTCTGGAAGCTTGTTCCAGAACCGGGGTGCACAGAAGCTGAATGTTGCTTCTACATGACTGTTTCTGTGGATGCAGAACAGACCTGATGTTTTATTTATGTCGTTAACATTAATAATGTGTGCAACATGAATTTCTAATAGAATGAGCCTATTTTTAATGCTTCTTTGTGACTTTAATTTCTCAAGCTTTTTGTCAGTGCAAACTTTTAAATCTATTTTTTTTTCAAAAAGTAAAAAAACAACAGACTTTTAAACTTGTGTTTTAAACAACAATACATATAGTAGAATTTCAGGCTGTGGCATGTTGTCTTTGCAACTGTGTTTGTTTATATTATCTATAGTCGAGCAATTGAAAGCTCTTTGTTTTTATAAGATGAAACATAATGTATTAATGTTCAACTACACTGACACCTCAAAAGTTAAACATCTATTGCTCTAAAAGTTAATGTAATGTCTCTAACAGGATGCATAAATGAAACCGTCTCTCCATCCATTACATTTGAGGATGCATGTTCTGAGTCTCAGGCTGAGACTGTGCTAAGACACCTCCTGGAAGGTGACATTATTGTCATCCATATGGGCTGTGTATCACCTGCTAAAACAAATTAAGAAGTCTGCCACAAAAAACCCTAAGGATACAACAATCTCTGTGTCAATGTATGTGACTTCCAAGATAAGAGCTTTTTCTCTCTTCTCCCAAGTGGCTGATGGTGGTGGTGTGAAACCGCTGACATCAGAATCAATCTCTGTCAACACACTGTCATTTCTGATACCGCGGGGGCCGCTGATGACTGCTGCCGATGCAGAAATCTGCAGACAAAGTCACAGATCTGTCATTAAGATGGTCTAGGTGAGAAGGCGGGATGAGAATTCGCAGGTTTCCCTTTGCGTAAGCCTAACCGTCATTCGTTAGGCTCAACCGTGTGTTGATAAGACTCCACTGACCCAGGTGGTTTGTAGAACAGTGGAGTTAAAATTAATTGGTGCCATAGAGCAGCTGTTTCCCATGTATGTACCATAAAAGCTGTTTATGGAACATACATTTTTAATTTGTAAAATGTTTTTTTTACAAATTAATGTTTTAATTTGTAAAATATTACATTGTTTTAATTAAAACATTAAATAGCTTTAATTTGTATGCAATTCAATGTAATTGCAGCTGATATTTTAAAAAATAATTTCCTTAATAAATTTGTAATCTAAAAATGTGTGATGTTATTTAATTATAGGTAACTTAAATTATACATGTATCTTTAGTGTGTTAAATTTGTAGGAACAAAATCACTTACAATAAGAAAACTTGTTTTTTCCCACTGCAAAACGTTCTTAACTAAGATTATAATATGTATCACTATGTACGTATCTTTTGGGTATAAGATGTGTTGACAGCCACCACTGGACAGCAGATTGCCAGTATTTATATGGCTTCCAGCGCCGCCATGGCTGGATGGACCCAGGGTGTCATCCAGGGGTCATAAATAGTTTGGCCCTTTGAACTCTCTGATGTCAACTCAAGCTTGAAGGCATCGATCCTCGCACCCCTCGAGGCACTGCTGCCCACAAAATCGGTGTCAGACTACAGTCGATCTCCTCTGCAGTGCAAAATCGTGAGCGACATCAGTTGTTTCCCTCTGTTGGGAGAAGCTGATCAACAGGCCACCCACGGTCATTAAGCTGGGTAAATGACAATCGACAGACTCCAAAACTGTGAGTGTAAAACCGCAGGGCTAAACTGGGACATACAAAAAAAATTCTCAGAGGATGACCTCTTTTTAATATTCGATCAAACCTTTAAACTTTAGTTGGCCTTGGACTCAATTAGCATTGCACTGACATAAGATAATATGCTGCCAAGGAAAATAAGTAGGCATCTTTTTGTGTCTTCTTGTCGTCTAAAATTTGCATTTTCTCCTTCCTTTATTTATACCTTAATTTTGTTGTCATTTTTCGGGAGGTGTTTTGGTGTAACTTAATTTAATTTCACTTTATTTCATTTAGATTTACTTTATTTAACTTTTAGCAAAAAATAAGGTAGGTGTATAAAACAATTGCTTTAAAAAAAGGATGCAAAAAACATTAAGATGTTTCATTTATTTTGTTCTCTCTGAAACTTCTGTGAATATTTACAAAGTTCCAGTGCAAATCAATTTAATTTCTACATGTACGCATGCAATGATTACCAGGGAGTAAAATCGCTGTGGCCTAGATTTTCTGCATCGATTGATGACACTTTGATGGCTTTCTACTATTTGCCGCTCATGCAGGCAACAATGAAGTGAAATCTTTCTACCTATCAACCAAACAGCTGGCACTAATCTAGGCCATGGCTCCCTTTTTTTTTTTTGGTGATCATCTAGAAAACTATAACAAAGACTAATGGTTCCTTTGTTTTAGATTTCCCAATATGAAGTGTTTGAGAACCATTTCTGGAGTAGGTTCCTGAGCTACAAGATATCATGTAAGATTGTGGCAACTGTGAAGGAAAAAGATCAGGTTTTGAACTTACTAAAGCATAAACCTTCAGTAAGTTCGCACTGCAACAATGTGAAAATTAAAATGATTTTTGAAAGGCTGTTTGAATAGAGAAGGTAATGTTCTGTAACTTCCATAATGATTGTTGTGTTAAATCTTGTTTGTTTCCTTCCCTAGAGATAAAAAACATAAGCAAATTAAATATATATTTTCTTAATGTTAGAAAGACGTACTTAATGTGTATAGTATTACCCATTATCCTATCCAGTATTATAAATAGAAAAGGTTTGAGGGGGATCCAATAATTTGTATTAACATATTGTAATGAATGTCAGAAACTAATTTAAACCATACGCACAGCTAAAAAAAACATGAAAAATAAAGAGACATTGGCAACAGATGGAATTTTCCCCCACTGTAGGGACATCCCTAACGCTCATCAACCCTACAATTAAGTGTGTATCTCTGCCACGCAAGCAAACACACGCAGGCACACACAGACACGCAAGCGTGCACACATTGACTGTCATACAGTCACAATCTGTTTATCTTTTGCAAGTGATACCAAGGGCCATATCCTGACCTATATATGAGCCAGCTTTAGAGAAGCTCTGAGTGAGAACGCTGCATCCAGACGCTTTTCTTTTAGCTCTACAGTGAAAAACCAAGTAGGTCAAAGGTCAAGAGAAAGCCAACGAATGACAAGGATTGACGCAATCCACAGTGACACAGATGAACAATAGCATGTCTGCTTGTATATGCCACGTCTGCAACAAACTGGCTTGTGGCAACACTTTCGACACCAAGTGTGAACATCCTAACCTACCTGAAAAAAAACAAGGCTCATGAAAGTGAGATAGATCTAACTAAGCTTAGATCTATCTCACTGGTAGATACGCTGGTCTTAAAACCAAGCGTTTTAAAACCAGGTTTGCTCAGATATGCTAATATGAAAGTAATTTAAAGGTGTAATAAACAGTGGTCATTACATAATATCAGTAAAGTCAATGTGATACACTTTGCTGTTTAAGCTATGTAAGAATACTATTAAGGACAAAGTGTCAAAGGTTTAGATTTTTGTTGCAATTATCTTCCAGCTTTTGTTTTACTCAGTGTGTTACTTTTTCCATTGCATTGTCTTATTTCTTTTATTGTCATACTTAGCAATCAACTGACTATCTGGGAATGCAATTTTCATGCTGTATATGTAGCTAGACAATTATTAGCCAAATTAATCAGTAAATTTTCTTTCAATATCAAGTATGAGTGAAGTGTCTGTAAAGTCAAATGTGAAAGGAGACTGTGGTGGTATTATTGGGTCATTGCTTCAATTCTATAGCAGGACTGATTCTTCTAAATGTAAAAAAGATTTGCATAGTTTATCTTCTGGTGAAACTGTGAATGCTAAAATAATAATTGTAGAAGCAATCTTCCTATTGCTCCATGTCTTCCTTTACCACAAAAATGTCAGGCAAATATGGCATTATTGTCATCTGAGGGGCATATGTTCATATTTATTAAATTAGAATATTACTAAAAAATACATTTTAGTAACAGATTTCCAAAGTGAAAGGAACTTGTAATTTATTTATATAATTAATAAATAAATTACACCCAGGTTAATATCTTCATGCCTTTCTTTGTGTTAATTATGATGATCCTATGGTTAAAGCTAATGAAAACCCAACATTTAAGATAACAAAATTATGGGCTGGAAAAAAATTAATATAGAAATGTAGGCTTAATGAAACCTACGTTTAATATCCACTTAAATGCTGTTTTCAAACAGTACTTTTAATCTGACAAATGAGCATCATTAGAAGGCAAATTCTAATTTATTAAATAATTTAAAGTCCAAAAAAACATGTTCAGCAGCAACCAAAAAACTGCAGTGCATCACTAGGTAGATACATACTTTCTTTTATGATAAATAGGAATCTGAAATATAAAGTCAAATCTAAAATAGAGTCAGGCATTGTTTTTATTGGAACAAGTTAATATGTAAAGAATCAATCTTTTTTTAACACAGGCTTGTTTTTGCACAAAAGATAATTTTGGCAGTAAAGCAGGAAGAGAAACTATAAAATTCACATTCTTCACAGGTTCTAATGACACTATATTTGTGAGAATCAAACTGCAAGCTTAATATAAAATCAGCTGAATTTGAAAATTGCAAAAAAATAAAAAACAATTGGGAAAAAAATCAATTCTAAAGGTGTTTGTCATTATGTGTATCTTTCTTTTTTGTAATTTTGATTTTTTGGTACATTTTTCACATGAGTAAAAACAGCCTCTCAGAAGATGAGAAGTACACAAAATTGTCTCAGTGTTTGTAGAATAAAATTCATGAAACACAAAGTGAAATTGATTAAATATTTATTTTGTCAGAAAAAGTTCTTGTTGAAATATTCTTGCCATTTGTCTATCTTTCCAGGAGTCTATCTTTACCAGCTGTTAAACTTTTAACAATTTCATTTTAATATTTTTTTCATCAGTTAGATGAAATAATATGTTAAAAACTCTATGTGCTATTCACATATTTCTGTCAGTGCATAACAAACATTAATGGAAGTGAATATTCTTTGCATGAAAGTGGATTGACTGGTAAATCCACCGAAGTATATTTTTCTGAAGCTGCTCTTCAGAATTTATTTTCATCTGCTTCCTCAAGGTGGATTACTCTCTGGCTGATTTTAAATTATTTGGAAAAGAAAAAATGTCTGCAATTTGTAACAGAGGTTTTTTGAAATGAGTTTCCTAATTACTGAAGGTCTAACATTCTCCTATTTTAATGACTGCCTTACACATATCTGGTATTACTTTATTCTTTTATCCTATCTTCCTAGTGAGGGGATTCTGTGCATGGTTTGTGGTGTCCCAAAAAGAATGAGGGAAATACACAGAAGATTTGTGTGATAATGTAATTGGCATTCACGTGTAAGTGAATTTGCTGGAACGTGTTCCTCACGTAAAGCTGCTCAGTACTTGGTAAATGCTCCCATGTGTTTTAGCTTTTGAGCACTCAGACAATTGGCAGCAGTTATTTTCCACTTTTGCCACTCTAATTATTCTTAGCTTGACATTCTGCCAGCCACTACATTTTTTTCCTGTATCTTCTTTTCTCTGTTTTCACACACACTCAGAAACCAAATCAATGCTTCCTGACTTTTCCCCCAGGGAACAAACTTGATTGCACTTCTGTATCAAAGATGGAAAATCTTGTGGTCTTTTTGTTTTTAGTAACTAACAGCAGAAACTTGGCACATGAATACTAAAAATAAACAGAAAATAGAAACTGATGATGCAGATGCTAAACAAGCCAAAGGTATTTTCTGTGTTAAAAATCTAACTACAAACAGCTGTACAAAGACAGCTGTTTTTATTATACTTATCAATATTCAGTTTCCTTCCTTTTAACTTTATTGCACTCATTATAATACTCTTTCTTAACAGCACAACAATGTCATGCAGTTTAGGGCGTAGGCACTCAAAAATTATAGATATGAAAACTGAATCCTTTGTGGGTGGTTGAAAACTGCTGGCTTCAAGGTGGAGAACTTCTGCCATCTAGTGGGAAGGACTTGTCATCACAAATTGGGATTTAATTTAGGTCATGCCCTATATAGCTGTTTTGCAACACATAAATCTCTGCTAAGCAGGAAACCTTATGAAAATAATTTTTTTGAGAGGCTGGTTTCTGTTTTGGCTTTTTAAATTAAAGTCACTACAATGACCTAAATGAAATAAACTAAATAACTGATGAAGAAGGCTGGCAATTTTCTTAAACGTTTGATTAAAAAATAGGGGCAGTTTGATAGTAACACATTACACTTTCAGACCTGCTTTTACAGTTCTCTGAAATTGTGGTAGCAGAAATGATAGTCCACTTTACATACAGTGATTTAAGAAACTATTCACACCCCTTTGATCATGAACACGTCCCCGTTACCCCCTAACACCACCACCACCACCACCACCACCCCCCAAAAAATCACAAAGCAAGAAAAATGGGACAAAAATAAACCTCAGTCTCATACAAAACATGTACAAAGTCTCCCTATACTCTGCAGCATGCAGGGGGTGCCAACATTCCATGCATAAAAGCAACAGAAATACTGTTCAAAGTGCTGACAGCTTATGAGTCCCTTTTACAGAATGTGTATATTGTCCATGTAAAATAAAAAGCCACTGTCTTAAGATGTGCTAAGCTCCAAAAGACTTGTAGTTGCAATTGCAGTAAAAGGTGGTTCTAAGAATTGACTCAGTAGGACCTAAATACAATGCACACTACACAAAACATAGTTTTATTCAGCCTTACCATTGTCATATTTGTTCAAAAATAATTAATAAATCAGGAATAAAGTAAAATAAGTAATTTTGCATTCATTAGAAGCACATTTATTTTCTGTTATTGTTACTTCACAATTACTTTTTGACCTCAGAAACGGCGGTAATTACCAACAAGTCTATTATACACCACTTCCTCTTTTTCCCATTAGCAATTAAAATCAGAGACTAAAAAGTATTTTATTTTGAAGAGTGACTAAATTGAATACCTGAAGGTTGTTGCAAAGAAGTGTAAAATCATTATTGTATTACATTTATCCCTTTAGGTACTCTATATAAATACTGGTCTTTTACTTCCCTAAAACTTAATGATGACTTGAAATGTCAGGCATGAAGAAGTCTAGAGATGCACTTGCAAAACACTTGTGACACTAAGCCAAATATTAGTCTTTTGTTCAAAGTGTAAACACAGGACAAAGTCATTTAACAATACTGCATGAGATGGAGTTTGTTTAATCAAAAATAAACATCTATACATTATTCAAATAGTTTCATATCCTCAATATATATATATATATATATATATATATATATATATATATATATATATATATATATATATTCTTCATATTGAATGATTGGCAAAATGTCTTTATGGAAATAAGAGGTTCACATCAACACACAGCAACAGCCAAGATCAATCAGCTGTGCAAAGCTTAAGAATTTTCAATAAGATAATTTTTCACTTGGCTTGACATTTGCTTTGAATTTAATCAAGGTTACCACCAGCAACTGGATTCATCAAGCACTCTCACCCCATATATTTTTCTAAACCCTTTAGGACAAGTAATTAAAGAAAACTCCTATACTGCCATTTGACAAAGTGCATTGGAAATATTACAAAAGTGGGTGCAACGAATGGAGTTAAAACTCTGGAGGTGATTCAAAATCTTAACTTGAAGGAAGGATTTACTGCTCTACTTTTCCACAAGAGATCATCATAACCTACAAGTAAGTTGTACTGGATTAAAGAATATATACTGCGGTTGAATCTATGTTTACATGTACTGTATATCATTATTTATATGGTTGTCTGAAATTGCATATCTGTATGCATTAGAAGAACAAACCAATTTACTTTGTGGAGTGACAACTCTGTCATGTAAGATATGCTAAGAAAAACAATATTCTTAAAAAAAAACATGTTAACCTTAACAACATGATTCAATTCCTAATTTTCAAACCAAAACTTACTGTACTGAATTAAGCTATAACTGTTTTTGTGATGTCTGAAAAAGTAGCTATAACCACTAATTTAATTAAATCTGAAGCTAGTCTTTCCCATCCTGCAGAATTGTCTCACTAACATCTACTTGCTACTGTTTGAAGTAGATGTTTACACCAATGAAGAAAACAATCCTACAGGGAGAAAGAACTGGAAATGCTTCACAAAAGATCTTTTTGACAGCTGACGAAGCAACTGTGAAATAATTGAGCCTTCATAATGCTTTGTTCAAAAATAAACATGTTAGCCTCTGGATAATTTTTGCAGAGGGGCCATGTTTATGACAATGTTTATGTAACATAATGGCTCAGACTTCATCAAATCTCTTGATTGCCACCCTCCTCATAAATTATACATAATTATTTTGGTGAAATGAAGTATATGCAATACAGTTTATGTGTTGATTATATACTTTTGGTTTATTTGCTTGTTATATTTTTTAAGCACATTGTCAAAGAACTCATACATAAACAAACACATTTTCCTATAGGTCAAAAAACATTTTTCCAGTGGTGATAAAATATTTCTATACTCTTATGTCTGTTCAAATAATCAATCTACTAATTTCAGTGTAATCAGGAGGTAACAGATAGGAATAATAATCAGAGCAGTCAATACATACTGTATGTCTTTATTTGAATACAGCCATTTATTTTTTAACTGATCTATTCTTCACCTCAGTTTGTTCAATTAATCTACCAGCAGCAATACCCAGTTATTTTGTCTTTTACCCAATACTCTTCTCTGGTGCATTATATCAGATAACTCTAGGTAATAACTTGATTTTCTGGTGTTACAGGAAGTTAAATGGAATTAGACTTCTTTTTAATTAGATAGAGAAAAATCTGTTTTAATTTATGGTAATATACCCAGCCTGTGTATGTTCTTTCTAAATAACTGTCATGAAAACAGTAAATATTAAACACACTGTTAACCTTGCATTTGAGAAACATAGCATTGATGAAGAAGTTGATGTTTAATGTGTTTATTTATTCTATTTCTTATTCTTCTGTCAGACATACGAACAGAAAATAAGCCCTGAACATGTCAACATTTCTAATAGCACTTTTAACATGAAATCCACATCATATGTCTGCAACATTCCAAGTAATCCACAGGTAAAACAAAACTCATAAATTAAACTAAAATTAACATTTATAATGATGCACAGAATATGTGCTGAACGCAAGGTGGCAAAAAGAGTCCACCAACTTTTTAAAGAACCAGTTAAAGACATTGTTAAATCAACAGGCTTTTAACTAGACTGCTGCATTTATTTTGAAGTATATTCTTGTTTTGTTAGTGTCATTGTGCAGGACTTCGTGATCTCAATGTCTGGTTAGATTCTATGTAAATAACACATCTTACATAATTAAAATGGCAAAAAAGTAAGAAAATAGCTGAAATATGTAGATGTATTTCAAAGCAATCCTGCTTCCTATTAGTTCAAACTATTAATTTGCATCTAATTAGTAGGGAAGCAGGGAAATATGTATTGCTGCAGGATGGACCTCAACAGGACTTAATTGAACAAGTGATTAAACCAATGTGTGTGTTTTTATGCTTATAGATATAACTCTTTTATGTTTTGCTTTGTATTAATGTGTTCCTGCAGAGCAGTCTCCTCTCTCTCTCTGTGTTCTCTTCATATATTTTCCTCACTAAATCCTGCTCATTTGGTGAGAGGTGAGAGGTGGAACAAACGCTGACAGGTTTCATCCATCACATGGCATGGTTTGGAATTTGAGTGTGACGAGTATGTTGGATGTGTCTTTGTGTAAATCTGCTTCCAGTGCCAGGTGGCACAATTTCCTCATCCGTTACCAGGGCTCATGAGGAGCTGCGTTAGAATCCCACTCAAGACCAACCTACAGTACAATCCATCAAGACATTCAGTTTTGAGTTTTCTCATTTGTTTTTGTTCTCCATGTTTGTCCTCGGGCCTAGAGAACATCTTACCCAATCTGACTTTTGTATCCTTAAGCCATTGGATTCCAAAGAACTTCTGGTGTAAGCACATATCCCATGAGTGGTCCAGCTTCCTCCAAACCAACACTTAGCTCTCCATAGCTGCCATGGAGAACCTCAGACCAAAGTTGTCTCAGACCAAATCTACAGCTACTTATGAGTTCCTTTGCTTGCTCTGTTTTAAAAATACTTCCTGTCAACAAGCCCTCGCACCACAGCATATTCGTAACAATCAACAACTACACTTCCCTACAAACTCATGGGATCTCCCCCTTCTGAGCCACTATCTCTCCTCAAATCCATGAACTCACCTTGTCAATGACTTTGCCAAAAACATATTTCCATTACTTATTTAATGCATTTTAAAACCTTACTTTGTTTTCAGAGTAGATTTTTTTTTATGTGGATTAAAAAAAACTAACCTTGAACATCCACAAAGATAAATTTAATGCCCAAACCACAAACCACTGCATGTTTATTAATTTAATTAACAATTGACAATCCCTGCAAATTTTAACTCGTGGCATGACAGAGGGGTCAAGACTGTAAAGGATCTTTATGACAACAATACCTTTTCATCCTTCGCTGAACTTTCATCTAAATTCCAGCTGCCCAATTCTCATCTTTTTCGATTCTTTCAGGCCAGGGATCAAAATGATTTAAAAAGGTGTTTCCGCACTTTCCTAATCGACCCCCTGAAACACTTTTAGATACTCTCCTGCAATTAGACCCACAATGGAAAAAATTTATTTCATTTGTATATAATTCTATTAATAATAATAACACCTCAAGACTTACAGTGCTTGTTAAAACAGCGTGGAGCTGTTGTGCTGAAGTGGAGGGGGAGTAGTGGGAGGCGGCCAAGAATCTAATTCACAAGTCCTCAATTTGTGCCCGGCATGTTTTAATACAGTGCAAAATATTTTATAAAGTACATTATACAAACGCAAAATTAGCAAAGATTTACCCATCAGTCAGCGACATTTGCAATAGGTGCGGACAATCGCCAGCTAACCATACCCACATCTTTTGGGCTTGCCCAAAGCTAATCGAGTATTGCAGTAACATTTTTAAAACACTAAGTCTATAATCACTATAATCAGACAATTCTCCCCAATCCATTATCGGCTATATTTGGCATCCCTCCAGACCTGGGCCTTTCACGTTCTTCGAAACAGGCCCTAGCCTTCACCATCCTTCTGGCTCGAAGACTTATTCTACTTAGATGGAAACTAAACGTCCCCCCGTCTCGTGACCACTGGGTCAGAGAAGTTCTTTACAACCTGAAACTGGAAAAACTCAGATTTTCACTTAAGGGTTCCACCAGTAAATTTATGGAGACTTGGAGACCTTTCCTGTCTGTAGTGGGTACCATGACTTTGCTACCTGATTCAGAAGGAAATTAAATTATCGGTAGGCCTTCTCATCGATATCCAATTCTTTTGTTTTTAACCGATATATATTCTTTGTCTTATAATTTTTTTATTTTTATTTTATTTTTCTCTTTGTATATTTGTGCAATTTACTAGTACGAACGTAAAAATATATATTCATTTATTTACTTAGTATCAGTATTATTTTTTCTTTATTTCTTTTTCTGCCTCCTTTGGAATGTGTATGGATGGATGTGTGTGTGTGTGTGTGTGTGTGTGTGTGTGTGTGTGTGTGTGTGTGTGTGTGTGTGTGTGTGTGCGCGTGTGTGTGTGTGTGTGTGTGTGTGTGTGTGTGTGGGTGTGTGTGTGTGTGTGTGTTGTGTTGCTAGAAGCGGTTGCAGGGATTGGATCTCTGCTGGCTGTTTGTCTTGTGCTTAGACCTGGACGGGTTGGATTGGGTTCTGGGAGAAATCAGCTTGAACTTCCTCTTCTCTCTATCTATAACTACCATGTTTTCATTGTACTAATGTTTGATGTATGTCAAGCTGTAAAATTCAATAAAGAAAGTTTGAAAAAAAAAAAAAAGAAAATCCCTGCAAATTCAGCTCTGATTGCCTTCTTAAATCTAAGACAGAGAAATTAGTTTTTGTATCTTTTCTTTTTGTTTGACTCACAATTTCTTATAATTTACTGGAAAAGATTATTTAGCCTTTTAAAATCTATCAGCAAGTTAAAAAGAAAATTATAAAATAAAATAAAAATAGTTCTGGGTTAAAAAAAAAAAAGCCACTGCATAGATATGATCAAAATGCATCCTTGGTGCACAAAAATGTTGTGTATATATGCTCTTTTATTTATTTATTGTTTTGATAAATGTTTTCTATAAATCTCCAGTCTGCACACACTTACAGAGCACCTATTTTTGTAGCATGAACAGATGTGCCCATTGGCTGAGATCGTTAATCCAGAACACTAGGGTTGATACAAGCAGGATTTAGCCACAGCCATGATACTAACATCTGTCAGAATCTCATTTCAAGCTCCCAAACACAGATAGGACAGAGGCAGAATATTTTTGCTTGTAGTCGTTTGATGAAGAGGCCGGAGCAGTGAACAGATTCTGAACGTGAGGTAAGTGTTCAATGAATTCACAAGTTTAGGAGGATTCATGGCCTAGAAAAAAATCTGTTTTGTTCAGCTTACATAACATCCCACAGATTAAATTCTTTTTTTTTTTTTTTTTTTTTTTTTTTTTTTTTTTTAAAGGTTTTTATTGGCTCTAGTGGCCTTTATTTGATAGTTAATTGACAGGAAAGTGGGTAATGAGAGAAGGGGGAAGACATGTGGCAAAGGTCACCAGGCCGGGAATTGAACCTGCAACAGCCACGTTGAGGACTAAGGCCTCTTTATGTGGGTTGTGCTTAACCCCTGCGCCACCACAGCACATCCCCACAGATTAAATTCTAGCCGCTTTGTGCTTATGGCGCATCATCTCATTTACAAGTGTGCTTTAATTTTTTATGTGCTTCTGTTAATTTGGAATTTATGAATTTTACCACTGCAGTTTATCATTGTTTGTATGTCGAATACATAACAGCAATTAAAAGTATTATCTCAAGTTAAAGTAATTAGGCTTAAACTGAGATGCCAGTTGTAGCTGAGCTGAAAGACAAATTAAATATTAAATGATGATGCTGGAAGAAAATTGTTGCCTGGTTACTTTAATTGCCGCTAAGGTAGCTGCGTTGGGGAAACTAGGAGCCAAAAAAAGCGGTAAGACACAAGAAACAAAGTTTAACAGTCTATTAAAATTTTTCAAATCAACAAAGTATCAGTGGCAATAAGAGTCCTTGTTTTGTTTGTATCTAATTAATCAACACTTTATTAATTCTTGTCTCAGCATGGCAACATATGATCCTTTTGTCACTCTATTATTAATATTTACTGTAAGAAATAACACCCCTGGATTTACTGAACTTTTCTGACTTTTTTCAGCCGTACTGAATTAAGCATTCTCACTCCTGTCTCTCAAATGTGAAGGTCATCATTGTTCCACATTGCGTGAACCTGACCAAGGTATTTTAAAACTAGAAAAATGTCTTACATTTACAGTTGTGCAGTACTCTGTACTGGCTCATGCTCTGGAACGGTGCACAAAATTTAGCAATGCTCTGCACGCAATGCCCCAGCAGGTTGCAACGTGAAAAGCATAAAATGAGGAAAACTGTGAATACCATAGGACATTATGTTTATTACGGAGTGATGAAATAAAATTTTAATGAACCTCAAAAGAAACTAGGTTACTGCAGCAGCGCAAGGGAAGATCAAGAACATCAGTTCTGAAGTAAAGAAGGCATTTAGATTATTCGATACAGAAAATGTCATAGAAATAAAATATTGGATGTTTTTATCAAATAAACAAAAAAGTGAAAAATATTAAAAAATGAATTAAAGAGTGGCAAATAATTATATTAGCAGCTCCAATCCAACACCATAAAATTACCTATTGAACAAACAGGTAATATGATAAAGTAATATGATAATAGATTGGAGTAAATTTAAAACTATAACAAATGGGGCGTTTCATTTGCATTATATACTGCATAACACAAAATTAGTAAAGTTATTAATTAGTAACAGGCCTACAAGGGAGTGCAATTAGTGCTTGAGATAGTCACCAGACGTCTCTATGCCACCCGAGGATAATCGTGTGTAGACAATGGATGGTTGAAATGTGGATCTGAAAGAAATATGTTTTATTTTTTTACTATGAATACATCAGTTTTTCTTTCCTGCTTATTCATTATTTGATCTAAAAGCTCAAGCGAACTCTTAAAGTTTCCAGTTAAAAAAAAGATTACATTTTTAGCACCTAATTTGGTTCTACAATCAAATCAGATGACTTAAACAAAACAAAAAGCAACATAATATGTTGTCTGAAAAAAACTAACTCAATACAGGGATTTTTGTATCTTTTTGTGTTGCTATTTTAGTGCTGAATCTTAAAACATATTTTCTCCACTTAATAACTGACGTAGCTGTCCAAAAGTGTTATTTTCTCTGTGGCAACACTAGGATGCTAAATCATCCTAGTCAGCACTTTTACCTGCTTTGTAAGCAGCATAAGCAGCATTAGCAAGATTTTTCTATACTCCTGGCATACTGAAGTGTTTGAGCAGGTATTGGCTTTGTGATGAATAACAATGGAGATTTAATTGGTTTAGAGCTCAAGAAATGTGAGGCAAAAAGCAATCGTATTTTGTGTTTCAGAGGATTAAATGAGAACATGAGCAATCCCACATAATAAGAGACAGTCACATCCAAAACCATATCTCTGCAGCATGAAAAACACACATTACCTTGAGTTTCTTCAAGCCTTCGAACAAGTGTAATAAAAATATGTCAACAGAGGACATTACTTTGTTTTACAATCTCCTTGACACTAATTAGAGATTTTACATAGAACTTTCCACACCAAGTGATTTAAAATATTTATAAGATATAAAATATAAAACCTTGTATGAAAATGTAATGCCCAAACATTATTCTTATTTTTAGCACAAATAATAAGCAATTGCTCCCACTATAAGAGTTTTAAAATATTCAGTTAAGACTATTAAAAGGCCCATTTTTAAACTGTTATCAGATGTTGTTGGTAATATATTTCTATACATAATTAAATATGTTTACGCTTCATTTTCAAGATACATTCTTGATCTTGAAACAAAGATATGTAAAAAGTCAATCTAGTCCTGATATTTAATTTTCCTCAATCCAAACTATAAATAATTAATTATAAAATTAAAGAACAACTTCCAAAGGCAATAGATTTCACAAAATGATTTTACAAACTTTGGCATTTTAAGCAGTGAAGCTGTTTCATGTCTGTATGCTTGGCGTGTCTGAAAAGGTTTTCTGGACCAGAATCACTCAAAAATCACCACCTGTTAATCTACTGGGAGTTTTCATTTGATGACTTGCTATTTAGGTCAACTTTAAAAAAAAAAACAAGAACAATCCTCTCAAAATGGAAAGACAGAAATAAAAAACTTAGAACTTTCACAGTTCTAAATGCTACATTTTGATTTTAAGAATAACACTCATTCATGCAGTTAGTCAGATTACTATATTCATTTCCTTAAAAAAAAACCTAGACAAAGTTACATCTTTATAATGCAGCTGAATGTGGATTAATCAACACTTTTTTAAGCTGCAATTGCAATTATGTTTTATGTATTTTTGGAAAATACTTGGTTTATGACTGGAGGATTTCTGTCTGGCATTTATTTTGGTAAAAAAATAAATAAATAAAAAGCAGCTACACAGTAAAATTCTTTTAATCACTGTTTTGCTTAGCTGGAACCTGTTCTCATTTCCTCCCATTTTTGTTTCTGTGTTCTGTGATTCATATTTATCAAAATCCAATTCAAACAAGTTGTATTTTAAACAAATTACTGGACCAATGTGTCATATATATGTGTGTGTCAAGCATATTATATATGTATATTCATGTATATTATTGTGCTGGGGAGGGGAGAGGGTCTAATTCAAGGCAAAACTGCTCATACTTTGATGGCGTTTTGCAGATTTCATTGGCATTCAAATGTCAACAATGATTGATTTTTTTTTTTAAACCAGGGACTTAAGATGAATTGCAGTTCAATACTTTGACAAACAATGGGCTCAGAACTAACCAAGCTCTAAATTGAATGGACTATTTCATGATTGATTTTAAAATTTTGTGTCTTTCCAGCACAGCTAGTCTCAGATGAAATCTAAATGCTTTCAGAATTGCATGTTAGTAAAGGTGAAGTCATCCTCTTTAGGGATAATTAACCTTCATCCACATCACCTTTCTTTAAAACAGAAATGTCTGGTCTTACTGATTAATAATCAGTTCAAAGGAATTTGAACTGATTAATGCCACACACATCAAAAAACAGCAGTTTCTTGATGTATTTCTGACCTTTAAACTTCATAACAGAAATGGTAATCTCAGCCGAAATGTTTTCTCAACATGCAGTTGGTGTTGTTTATCTCTTCACATTCCATGTAACTTATACCATAAATAGTTTGTCAATTAGTGTGGCATTTCAGCGAAAACTGTCTTTATACTAAAAGAGAAATTCTGCAACTCAATTGAAATCTAGCATTCATGCCTTTTTGGCATTAGTCTATGTACATGCCATATCTTTAGTTATCCACTCTGTCTTGCAAAAGTTCTCCAAACAGATTAGATTTGTGAATAAAATTTCGTCCCCCGCCCTTTTGAAGTGCCTCCAGTAATTTTCTATCACATTTATGTCTGAACGTTAGGCATTTCAAAACTAATTGTCTTGATATGAAGGAATATTTACTGTTGTGCTTCCCAAGATTTGTCAATTTTTTTAATCACATAGCACCTTTTAAAACTATGTAAATCTGTGGTTCTCAAATGGTAAAAAAAACAAACAAAAACTGATAACCAAAGAGATGACATACATAATCTCAGCAGGGCATCAGATTAGCTCAAGAAAGAAGTGCAGAAGAATATTTTGAAGCCCACTGTTGAAACTTACAGGATGACGTTTGGTACGCATTATCTTCAAAGTGTTTTTTTGTGAATTCAGCTGTTGAGCAAAAAAAGAGCCAGGGTGTGTTATGTGGTACTGTGTCCAGCAGCAAAACCATCCGATCTGCAACTGCATAATTTAAAAACAACAGGCACCCTAATTAAGAGATAAGAAGGTTGTTTTGATTTGGTTTGGGTTTTTTTGTTATAGTATTAGAAAATGCAGCAATCTCAAAGGCATTGTGTACAATTCAATGCTGAGTGTGGTAAACTGTTGGCTTGTTATTTTGGCAAATAGATGAGCTAATGCAATCAAATGAATAATATTGCAACAGAGTAGACAAAATACAAAATGATGCAAAAGCATTGTGGCCAGTTTGCTCATTTATACCAGATAGGAATAAGAGCTTGCAAGCTTGTGCTGCTGGTGCTGATGAATGAAAAACTGTTTTGCCTTTCAACTAACAGGTTCTCCCTTTTCAAGATGGGCAAGGCGGGGAGTAAAGTTCTACAGCAAACCTCGCTGGATGGGGTTCAAACACAGGTAAAAACCAACACTAAATGAACTTCATGTCCACACAAATCCATACAATCCTCCACACAAACAGATGTAGAACTTAAGTGGTAAATGCACTAACTCTGCATTAAGGTAAAAACACATTAAACCTCTGCAATGATTAGTGCTCTGGTAGTTGGAAGTGAGATCATGTTTTGGTAAAATGGGCCAGATGCTGTGCAGATTACACAACCAGGATCAGAGTGCTTATTTTCACACATCCTGCATCGCACCAAGTCACTTAATAACCAACAACCAAGTGAGTGGGCACTGGACCAACTATTTCAGGCATTAAAGATTCTGTTATTTAGTAAACCAAGAAAATGGCCACTGGTTAAACATAGGTGTATTAGGTTCTGGTAGCAAATGGCTACAAATTGCAATTAATTATTTCAATGAAAAGCAGCCTTTTAGTGGTAAGCAAAGGGCTGGTCCAATTCAAGTTTATAAAGTTATAAATAAAGTTTAAGCCAGAGGCCCACTTGACTTTTTTTTCCCATTGACTAACTGTCGGTAGGCATAGTGATAGTGAAAACTTCAATCATTATGCCTTTTAGAGAAGGAAAAGCAAGTGGTCCTCTGATTTTCTGTTAACTTACCAGGCAGATCAGCAGTAGTCGCAGACAGAGGAAACAGTGGGCACAGAGGATGGGGGTACCAGACTTAGCTCTGCAGAGTATGGAAATGGACCTAAGACAAAATACATACACACATATTCATGATATGCTTTGTTTAAATTATTTTGTATTAGTTGTAATTCTTATAGCTAAAAATTAAATGTATACTAGGTCAAGTCTTTCTTTAACGTGCTGCATTGCCCACAGTTGAGCCTGATAATGTGAACAGGTTTAACACTATATTCTGTGACCACCGTATATTGTGACAATAGGAGGCGCTGTTGCAGTTTTATACCATACTTGTGACAAAGATATAATAAAGATGAGAACTTTATAGTAAAATAAGTTACAGAACTATTACAGCATTTCTGGAACAGTTGTTATGCCAGTAATAAATCTTGACGTTTTATTCTCAGGACAAAGGACAGAGTTACCAGAAACAGTCTGGTTGAAATATTTAGTTTTTTACTATAAGTCACAGAGTCAGTGGCCACGGTATGTGATAACCGCTATCATGTTCTGTGACCATCTATATTTCCATAATACTCATAATATTAATGGCACCATGTTACTTTTTGTTCTTTGTTCTGCCTTTTCTTTATTTTTCATTTTGCGTTTGCCCGAGGCATGGCAAGGCATGGTGTAAAACTGCAACAGCGCCTCCACAATATACGGTGGTCACAGAATATGGTGTAACACCTGTCAGGCACTGGGCTAATTCTGAGCCGCCAAAAATTATATATCACATATAACTTATAAGTTGATGTAAAATAATGTTTGTTTTAGCCACATAAATTCTCATATTCAGGGGCAAACAACATAACTCCAAATAGAGCACAGCTAACTCGTCTATTTATTATGTGGCCTTATGTAAAAACCTTTGCTAGCAAATGTCAAACATTGTGAAATTATTGTTATCAAACATAAAAACGCTATTTTGAAACCTAAAACCCCCCAGAAATATTTGGGGTCAACTATGAGCATCAATTCATTTAAAGTTAAAACTCAGTTTCACATAACTACAATCACGCTAGCATAAATATTGGCCGTCAAGCTAATTTTCTATTAGCAGCTCACAAGCATTTTTGATAAATATTAGATTACCAAGAGACATACATACATATCTTTATCTAGGCTTTTTTATCTTCTTCCTCTTCCTCCATCTTTTCTCTGTCCCTGAAGGATATAGTCCTTTTTTGAGACATAATTTTGCCTACTTATCTTTCACCGGTGCTTTGCACAGTAGCTCATATTACTGGTGAAGCGTGACCTACTGCGACCACAAGAGGGCCCCCAAGACCAATTTCTTCTTCTTCTTCTTCTTTTCTTTTTTTGTATTATGGCGGATTGCAAGGAACTTAAAGTGCATTTCGCCACCTACTGTACATGAATGTGTAACAACACTACCTTAAATTCTATTAATACCAGTTTCTTTTTTCTTTTTGCGTTTTAATGGATTTTTTTCTACATGATCAAATATATATTGTTGTAAAAAATCACATCTTTATAATCTAACTGTTTCTGTTAATATAATCATATATATAAAAAATAAGGTACCAAGGTCCGTAGTACTGTTACAGAAGTCATCAAGTCCTCATTTATTTTATCAAACCCATAGATTACAAGGGCATGCCTTTTAATAATTGCATTGTAACAGTGTTTTTTTTTTTTCATATTTTGCCACATTACAAATACAAACTGAAATTTTATTTTATTTTTTTCAGATTTTATGTGATATAACAAGAAAAAGTACCACATAACTGTGCAGGGTTTGGAAAATTATGCCTTTTTTTGACAAATCTTTTTGTGTGCCATTAACACAATGTACTCACCATTTTGCATTGATTGCCCTAAATTAAAGTGCAACCTTAAACAGTCAAATATAAATCAAATCAGATGTGATTTTAACATAAATTCTTTTTAATAAAAGACCAAAAGGTTTATTATAGAACTATAGTGAAAACACCTCATACTGAATGAATACAACAGACAGGTTAGGGATAAAGGTGTGGAGAAATTTAAAGCAAGGCTGGGTTTAGTTGACCTTAGTTTATTTTATTTTGCACAATTAAAATACAAATTAAAAATATTAAGAAGACATAATAATGATGCAGGAGAAGGGAGAAGTCCAATGGAATAGTATAGAAAATATAACATAGTCCAAAAATACAATCCTTCATTGGAAATACTGTCGCATAGAAAAAACCCCTCATAAAAACCCATCTACAGAGTATTATTAGAAATGCTAATAAAATAAGTAACAATGAAAAAGTTACAATCACAATTATTTCATTAAGTAAAGTTTTAACTCTTTTACAGAAAGGTAATAAAACAGAATCCCACACTTTAAGCATCTTGAGGGGCAGTGTTCAGTCTATCAGAGTATCACACAACTCCAAATCCAACTCCCATCTGCATAAACCTACAGTTCTGGCAAACAGAACAATCAACAAAGAAGTAGCCAAGATAACTGGAATCACAGTTATTTCAGTTGAAATAATCTGCTTGTTGTGGACACTTTAAACATGACCTTCATTGAAGGGGGTCAAGAGGAAAGTCTTTTAAAAAGAAGCTTACAAACTCTAGTTTAAATTTTGCAATACATATTGTGGAATAGGATGCTTTGATTAGTTCAGACAAAAAATAAATATCT
Source organism: Xiphophorus maculatus (assembly GCF_002775205.1). NCBI lineage: Eukaryota > Metazoa > Chordata > Actinopteri > Cyprinodontiformes > Poeciliidae > Xiphophorus > Xiphophorus maculatus. The sequence goes on along the minus strand of NC_036462.1, from coordinate 9,392,599 downwards.
GCAGCTACACAGTCTTGTTGCAGTTTAGTTGACACTTTGATGAAAAAATTTTTGAACAGAGAAAAACTCCACAACAAATCGACCCCCCCACTCCCCCACCCCCAACAAAACATCCTGATAGTGATACATGGTATTGATGGAAAGATTGAGCTATACATAAGAAAATTGTGGACGAAAGCCTGCTAGATGCTGCATAAAATATGAGACTGAAGCAGAGTTTTACCTTCCCCAAGCATTTTTTGGGGTTAGAATGGTCTTGTCAAAGTCCTAACCTAAATCTAACTGAGAATCTACAGCAAGTTTTGAATATAGTTTCCAAACTATCCAAATGTGTCTAAGTTTGAGTAATTTTGCAAAGAAGAATAAACAAACGAGTCTCTAGATGTGCAAAGCTGTTAAAGATTCCCTAAAGAACTTACAGCTGGAGGTGTAAAAAGTATTTGGGTTGGTTGTACATGCATTCCCCATTTGTAAGTTTTCTTTGTAAAAATTACAGCAACAAAAAAAAAGTAACAACAAAAAACAACCTCCGTATACATTTCCTTTCACCATACAGCAACACTCTATTTTTTGCTGGACTTCAACATTAATTATAAATAAAACACATAAATAGTTTTAGTTGTCATATGGAGAAAAAAATGTTTCAGGTATGGATACATTTACAGGGCACATCATGTGAAATACAAACACAGAATTATGGTGACCTATCAATTTTCATTGAGGTAGCATTAGGTAAATGAATTTAAACTCCATGCTGACTTCCCAGTCAATATTTATTGCTGTGGTGTTTCGGAAAGTCGACTTTCTTCGGGTAAATCAGATAGTGTGACTGATGAAAGACTGGTCTCTGGAACTGGACTGAAACCAAAACAAGGTCATCAAACAAGGGCACCAATGTCATAAATGATTTACAAGTATTTAATGGCAATAGTTCATTCCAAAAGAAGTCAAAGTATGAACAGTATTACAAGCATAACAGCAGTCTGAATGATTTTTTTGTTGCAGCTTAGGTGAAGAGCACCAGACTGTTGTTACATTAAGGTTTTTGAACTATCAGTTCTTAAATCCCCACAGTGCAATTAATCATACTTCTCTTACCCAAATAAAGTTGGAGAAAATTTAGTTACATTGAGTTTCTCAGCACAAAGCAAGTAAAGCAAGTAAACTATAATCATTTAGTGAGAGCAGGATAGATCTTGGAATACCATTTTATTTGAAAATACCTAAACAAGGAAGTATTTATAATTAGCTCTTTCTGAAAACATTGGTATTATTTAAAATTTTTAGTGCACAAATAAATTGTTGCACATAATCAAAAGTGCATTTATGAATATGAAAAAAACATCTTACTAAAAATAAGGTGTATACACATTAGTGCATGTCTTAGTCTTATTAAGGTTGCAAATAAAAAGTAAACAGTAAATAAAATTATTTATAGGCTACTCAATTTTTTTCCTGAAAGTGTTCTCCCACAGATGACATAAAACAAAACAAAAAAAAACAATTAAATTAAGTAATGAATCATATTCAGTTAAAACCCATCACAGATACAGTATATCATAATATTACAATGGCTAATCAAAACATAATATGCTATTATAATGTTGTAGCAGTGGTAGAGTCTGCATGGTAGTTACAGCTGTCAGTGACAGCCTTTAAGAATTGAAGCACATGTTTTCTTGAGTCATTATCTGAATTCCCTCTGGGTTCCCAAATTGCATAATCCTTCTGACCTCAATTTATTGAACCCAAGTGATTGTACTTTTCAGAATATGCTTCAGCAAACAGGCTCATCCTGACACCCCATCAAAACTCAAGCTGGCCTGAGTGGTTGCCATCTCAGATGAAGTTACTGCTGGGTTCCACAAGGCAAAGCTTGACTAGAGTGAATTGATTCATGGGGATTGGAGATTAAGACTTCCCTGGCCGCTTTGGTGGAGTAAATCTGGGGATTATGATGTCAACAGCCTATGGACGCTAGAGAGGAAATTGAATTGTGAGGAACGGCAGCGGCTATGGTGCAGGATTACAGCGTAGTTAGTAAAAATCAGAGATGAGAGTCCATGTCTGTGCCTTTCTCCTGTTCAGCAAAACCTCCATGGGAAACCATTTACTGCCTTCGGACAGTAGAAATTGTGACAGGGATGACTGAGTGAATATTTCTGATGTTATTTGAGGGTTAAGAAGATTTCTCTCTGTGGTAATCCTGCTCTGGTCTGGCCTTTGAAGCATCAGGTGGTGAGTACTGTACTACTAAGTCCAACAGGAACTACTTTCATTTAACAGTCTGACAAGAATATCTGACAATTTTTACACCTGAATCCTCAGGGAGCATCTTGTTGAAGGCTAACACTGCAGATAGATAAAGTTCTGTTAATGGCTGAAGATAAAAAAATGTCACATTTAGAGCTAACGTGTTATTCTTTATCTGCTTTTTCTTTCTGTTCTGTAAGACAACTCCAGTTGTGGCTGCTCCTCCCGCTCCCTCAGCAGCTCCCAGTGTTACATTCGAAGGACTCTCAAAAACCAAGAAGATGAAAGTGAAGTTGGCCCATTTGGGTTTGGTCTTCTTCCTCCTTCTGTCTCTGGTGATGACAGGCTGTTTCCTTTGGCAATATCAGCTGCCAAAACTTAAGCCAGGTGAGAACTACAGTCATGGTGTTAGGTAATGGGTATTTAATGTGAAGCTTTGTTCACTCAAATATTTGTCATTAATGTTTTAAAGTGGATCAGCTTCATATTGAATGTATTCTAAATGGATCGTTAGGATTTTTATCACTTTTTATGATACTTTAAAAGGTTTTAACGAGGTAAATGGGACTTCACAAGTTTAAGATTTACATTACTACTGTAGATTACATGCATATAGTAGTATTTGTTATTAAAAGAGTGTTGGAGGATATTAGTTTCCTGCAATGTCCTTCACTTTTTGTTTCAGTTACTTGCTAAATTATTAACTGATGTTAATTTATGATGTTTCGTAAAGCAATAAAATAACCATACAGCTTGACTAATTATTGTTTGACTTGTTAATAACAATTAGTAGCTTATTATTAAGTTACTCTGTATTTAAACTGAAATAAAGCATACATTTACCTCACATGGTTTAGTGATACACTTACTTTTGTAAGGTTAAACCTCTAAACTACTCATGAGTTTTGAGGTCACCTGGTTTCTCAGCAAAGGTTTTTTGCCACTCGAATCCACACAAGCATTCTTAAAATTGGGTGTACTTAGAGCATGAAGGTCAGGCTTCATTTTTCTTTTTCTTTTACTTTTGTTTTAGTTTCCAGGCTCAAACTGAAATTTAAAGAATGTCCTGTAATTATGTGTTTGAAATTTTGCTAAGGAACATTTTGATAATGTGACATTCCTCAGAAGTCATGAAGCCAATTTTCATTCTTGACCTTGAAAGGCCACCCCTTTTATATTATTTTGAAAATATGTTATTTGCAGACCTGTGCTACGCCACAAGGTCTGAAACATACAATATTTTTTGCTTTTTATCGTCTATTTTTTGTGAGTCCTTGATTGAAAGATAACAGACAGCAGGATGTGAAACTGGAGTTAAATGTCAGGATCTCTACATTCTTTAAAAGTAGAAAAGTGGATGGCAGCTTTTTAAACAAAGGCAGAAACTGAATCATCTAAACAACTTGCAGACAACAAGATAAAAAAAAAGGTAAAGGTTTATCTATAAAGACATAAAGTCAGAAAACATTGTAAAGTTTACTTATTATTTGGTTCTAAATGCACAAACACTTGATGGAGTAAGTCTATAATTTTAATACATTTGCTTTTCTTTAGTTGGAATGATAAAAGATGAGACTTTTTATTTCTCTTATCAACAGCTGACATGCAAGCATTTTACTTATTATCAGTTCTTTTTTAAAATTATTCTCAAAAATTTATGTGAAACTGGCTTAGTTTAGTAACACAGAGCTTCAAAGCAGAACTGACAAAGGTCATCCACTTAACTCAATAAATCAAACAAACATTCTCAAGTTGTTTCTTTTATTTGCAGTTCCATCTATAAATTTGTTGTTCATCTAAATATGTCTGTTGATGTATCAGTTGATAATTAATAGAAACAAGTCTATTAAAAAATCTGGAAAACTGTGTAAAAAGGCTAGATTTCTAAGTCAAAGATGGACAAGATTTAACATTTCTGATTTTCATTTTTCATTTTATGTTGAAAGTTTAAGTAAACATGAAAACTTTAGTTTATACAGCATTGCTTTTTTGTCTTTATTTCTAATAGGTCTAAGAGTAGTTGATAAGAATTAGTTTTCTAATGTATAAAAAAATAATTATAACAAATTAACTTTTTATTTCAAGTGAAAATAACAATAAATACATATTATTAATATGACTAATATTTCACATAAAGGTTTTAAATCACTTTGAATACTGACTTTATCAAAGTTGTACATTTTGTGAAGACCAAATAAAAGGTTCAAAATTGGGATATGCAGTAAATAATTCATCATCAAGAATGTATTTTAATCTACACAGCATCTAAATATGTAAATACTAAAACTGTTGCACTTCATTTTTGATATTATGTCACCTTATCAGGCTTTAAGCCATGCATCTCTTCAACAAAACTATAAAAACACAAGAATACCCTATTTTTTAACGTATTGTCACTTGTATGTATAAGATTAGAAACCTCACTAAGAGAAAGCACCTGCTTACACTGGAAGATGACTTTTTTTTTTCAAAAACTTTATTTTATTATTTTTTGTGATGTGAGTTTACAATATCAGGTAGATAGGTGGCCTAAGGCTACAGTGATATATGCTGAATCATCAGTGTTAAGAGCAAAAGCAGGTCACATCTTCTTTCATCAGGGAGTTGCATAGAGCACGTCATGTCTAAATGTACCTTGTAAGATCAAGAGGATTCGTCAGAAAGCAGAGATAATTAAATGAAACGCTCAGTCAGCCAATTAAACCCCATCTTTCCCATCATTGCGCCCTGGATACTGTATTCTATCAAATATCAAGTGGGATTTACGTATAAAAAAACGTCTCCCAGTGGGCTTTATCTGACATTTATTTTTCCCTCTTTTCTCCTTGCTCATCCATCAATCAGATGAAGAGATGGGTCCTAATGCCAATTCAGAGATGATGTGTCCCCGCTTTCCTGAGCCTCTCCCTTTGGAGCATCCTATCCCCAGTCTCAAAGAAGCCCTGGAAAAGGTCAGAAAAGTTAACCATGCAAGGACAGTGTGTAGTTGCTTCACCATCATGCTCAATCAAAAATGAGTAAACTGAGAGGCTGAATAGATAATCCTTCACACCAAATGTTTTATTCCACAGAAGGAGATTATAGAAACAGCAAATGGAAAAAATATCAGTTCATTGGAGCAAAAGGTTGCGTTGTGGGCTGCAGAAAGAAGCACTTTAACATCTGATGACAGAATAAAGTACATGCACATTAGTAGTAAGGGCTTAACTGCATTAAGTAAAGGAGCAGACAAACATTATCATCACATTTGTCCTTGTGTATTAAATCTCAGCAGCCATTTAATATTTGAATTTGAATTGTACCTTTTTAATCTGTAAGAAGTCTTAATTTTAATTTGTTTATTTTTCCACTGACATAGTTAGAGCCTGACATAAAACATTTTATGATTTACAAGTTTTTTTGTTTTACTACCTAACATGCATCCTAAAGCAAAAAGTAAGTAATATTAATAAATATGTTTTGCTTTACAAAATAAAGCAAAACATTGTTTGGATCAACCTTCCTCTCCACATTAGATCTATTTAGAGCATTGAACATAATCAAGTTTAAATCAATCAATCAATCAATCAAGTTTATTTGTATAGCACATTTCAGGAACAAGACCCTTCAATGTGCTTTACATCATAAAAACACAAAAATACAGTCATAGAAGACAAAACACAGTCAACAATTGTAAAGTTTATATGCACTTACATTTTGCAACTGCATATAAAAATCCTTTTGGAATGATGGGAAACCTAGCCTGAGGTCAGACAATTAAATTAGCTCTTGTTGGAATTGGGGGTTATTGGATTAGGAGTTTTTAATGAACAAAAATTTGGGCATTATTTAATTTAGGTGGAGCATTCATTTTATTAAGTGATGCATCGTATAGCACAGCCAGTAGACTCCATCTTCTTCTTCCAGTTTTCAATGCTCAAACGTCATATGGGCATGATTGATTTGCTAACAACCAACCAAATGAGGATAATTAAATCTATATCATGCACCGATGGTTTTAGAGTCAAGATACACAGAGTGGAGAACGGCTTCTGAGAGCGAGGATCTTGTGTAGTGATAGTGATGTTTTTGTGCACATGGCTGCAAGCGAGTTGTGGAATTTATTTGCAAGGATTTTCATTCTGACCACAAAATACAACAATACCACACATTTAAGAATCTTCTTCCATCTCCACAAGCTCCTTAACTAACTTAGACATGTTTTGATTGGAGGAAATCTGGAAAACCTCCTTCACTGTCAAGGCAATATTGATGCTGCTAAACTAAATAAATCAAAACAATTTTCTGTTCTCTAGATAATATACTACATTTTTTCCAAAAAGGAACAGGTAGAAGATACAAGATCTCATGATTTCTATTACCAACCTCTGTACATAAGAGACAGATAATTTCTGTTTTAGCAAATGTCTTTGACCTTGTCACAAGATAAAGGAGGGCCTTAATCTGGTGTGTTGCTATGCTTACCATAAAGTGAGAGACATTTAATTGACATGAATTCTATAACCAAAGGAAACAGGCAAATTGATTTTCAGTCCAGATGTATATTCAATCATATTATAAAATATTTAAAAACTGTTTTACTTCATTACAGGTGGATGTTTTGTTTCGCCAAAGCATCAACCCCATCAGCCTTCCTGCTCTGTCTGCCATTGTGATTTTAAACGATACAGTTTTGTGGACTGGCAACTTTGGAAAGAGGAATACCAGTGATCCTCTGTCAGGCCCACCCAGTGAATACACAATCTACAGGTTGGTTCTGCATGGAAACACAACTTACAATAGTTTTACTTTTAAGAACCTTATTTGTTTGTTAAATGTATATCGTGTATACTTGTATTGTGATGATTGCTCTAAATACTGACATTTCACTGGTCAGTAATCCTTCCTATTTTAAGGGCCAATAGGACTAATTAAAGAGCATTAAGTCCAAAACCTAAATATAAATTAACCACATTTTAAGAAGGAATTAAAGTAAAATGTGCTTATAAAAGTAGAACAAACGATTGTTTCAATTTGCAGTTCAATTAAAAGGTGCCTGAGGGTGCTGTCTAGTCAATAAAATAACAAAACATGATATGTCCTGCCTAATTAAAAAAATAAGTTTAAATCTCACATAATAGAAAAGGAAAAGTAAATCTTTTTTTTGTTATGATCTGCACCACAGTGATCTCTTTAAAATACACAGGAAAATGTTCTCTTGTGTTTGCCCCAGATGAGTTGTTCCCTCTCTAGAGCAATCAATGCCTATTATTCAAGCAGCAAAGAAGTGATCCACCCACAGCTGCCCCAAACAGCAATTCAGCATGTGCATTCAGGTCTCTTTGTAGTGCAACCGTATTGGTTTCTATTGTGTTAACAAAACTCTGACTGGCACAATGCTTGATAAGAACTGTAATTTTGGATACTTTGGAGGCTGAGTCAGTGGCTAAGGTCATTCCTGAGCAGGTCTTACACAACACTGTCCTGACAAAGGGCCATGACTTGTGATGATTGTTTAGGTGTTGTGTTTCTCTTCCAACAGCATCCTTATTAACATGTCTTCCTTATAAAGACATAGATGTCTTCCCTGACATTGCATTGAGTAACTAGAGTATGTAGAATAGAGCAGTGCTCTATCTAATTGTTCTGTGTTCCTGCAAACTGTCAGTCAAATTGTGTATCATGGCAACATAATAATATGTTGATACTATTTCAAAATTTCTTTGATTAGAACGTTTAAGAGTTGAAACTTAAGTCAGAACCACTATCAACACATCGCTCCTATTCTGTCTGTAAATTGAGAGAACAAATTCTATTATTTATATTTTGTGCTTCCCTGAGATGAGTAAACTCTATCTCTAGGGTTAAGTATGGCCATCACATGGAAGAAGTTAATTATCAGTAACTAAAAGAACGAGTTCTTGTTCTTCTGGTAATCATCCACATCTCAAAATGGATGACAAAATGGGTCAAAAATCAAGTGCTTTTCTTTTTTGCTCTATTCTTTCGTCACCATGACAGCTCAGAGTAATGCTCAGATTGCAGCAGAAGAGGCTCCAATTTGTCTTTTCATCTCCCTCTCCTTACTGCCAAAGCCCATGAATAAGAAACCAAAATATCTGAACACATCATGTTGAGGCGCAGACATGTGAAGAGACGTTTCATTCAAAACGAAATAAATAAATAAATACTGTTATTAAGAACTGATTAGTAAATGCTCCATCAGATAAATAAAACTACACATGAAATAAAAGCAAAATAAATGATGGGGAGCTTATTTTGTTAATGAACATGTATTTATTTATTTATGTTTGCCAATTGTGGTACCAAGGTAGTTATCCCTAAAGGAATTTGTTTCCCCAGTTTCAGAATGACAGGAGTCGTGTGGGCACAATAGGCCTTGCTTTGCCTTGTAAGCGGGGGAGTTAAGCTATGTTCATGTGTTCTTGTTTTGAAACGTGCAGCACTTCCAGGGTATCTGTTGCCTCGACTGGGTTGTGTTGATTTGGTTGTGAAGAAGATCCTTTAATAAAACGGAGACAAGTCCCGTTCTCCAAAGATATTACTTCTCTTTCAAGCCATTACAGCTTGCACTTTACACCCTCTTGCAGATGCGTTGTAGTTTTCTGTCTCTAAAATCAGATTACAATAGAAGATAGAGGCCCCAATTTTTCTTCTCCTCTCCCACTCCATACTGCCACAGCTTGTGAACAAGAAACCAAAATATCTGAACACTCTGCACTCTGAGTGCAGGGAAAACCCTCATCTAAATATAAGAACATAAAAAAAGAAAGAACCTGAAATAAAAAGAAAGCTAAAAAAAAGTTCATGAAATATGTACAACAGCTTTACAAAATGAAAGCTTGGTATAAAGCTTGCTTTAGGCCTGACTGCAAAATCCTCCAATGGATGCTGAAGGTCATGCTTTGAAGATGCTAACAGAAGAAGAGCATCTACAAATCAAAGATGAAAGCCTGATGTCCTCATACCAGACACTCCTCCTCTCCTTGACTTGAGATCCAGTACTTCAATTCCACAAACAGTAACAGAGACAAGGAACAGACCTGAAGGAGTCAAACTTTTACTATCAATAAGCTTTGTGCCTTAAATGTGGACAAGGTGCTTGCTTGGATATGCGAGGATGAAAACAATTATCATGATTATAAATTTTTGTACAGCACGAAACACATTTTTGCTTTTAATGTATTTACAGGCATGACAAAATTGTTGGTGCCTCTCTGTTGATGACTGAAATGACTGTTCAATAACTTAAAACTGCACAAAAGTAATAGCAAAACAAAATGACTGAAAATTAACACAATGGAAATCAGACATTGCCTTTGAAATGTGGTTCAACAGAATCATTTTTAAAATATAAACTGCCATACATGTTTACATATCCTCATATCATCAAATGCTAATAGTGCTTTTTGTGTGCTCCTGACTTTGGCACCAGTTTGGACACAAGAAGTTGAGAACATCTTTTTAAGCATGAGAGTGGTGCTTTGAGCTAAAATCTAAGATTATGCTGTTTACATGCCTAGAATAAGCTCTTACACAAGCTGTCAGAATGATACAGATGTTTCCCTGGAGACCTGATTGGTTCTGTATACTTTATTTATTGTGTAGCATTGGCTATGTGATGAAAAAGGTTTCATACAAAATCTCTTTTCCAACTGCAAAAGAACACAAACACAACTGAAGATGTGTGAAAAATGTGTTTAAACCTCTTAGGGAGCAAATGAAGTACAACATCAAACAACTTCAGAAAGAAAACTTTTAAAATCAATTCAGATGAAGTTGAGTTATCCTGACAGAAAATCCCCATGCTGAGACCATTCTTCAGCATGACAACGTGATAGTTTAATCCCTCACTCCTTGCCAGATCAATTCAATAGCTCAAACTCCTCAGCTATATTTCCAAAACTGTCTGTTTAAAATCTAAACAGTTCCAATCTAAATAACCCACAAACATGATAACAGTTTATTTAATAGAATTTACATAAAACAAGAACATTCTACAAGAAGTTACTTTTATACTGTACAAAATGTTGCTGTTTCTGTTTAGAAATAGGAGTAGAAGAATGCTAAAGAGACTATTGACCCCTCGCACTACACACACTAAATTGGAGGACAATTTAAAGAGAATTAAATTCTCTTTAAATTCTCTCAAGAGAATTAAATTGTCTTTAAACTTAAATTTAAAGACAATTTAAATTTAAATTGACCTTCACTGCACACTGGTGCTTTGCACAGATTGATTCAAACCAAAGCACATCCCAGTGTGTGATATGGGAGCCAATTAACCCTTTAAAAAACACGTAACATTTAAAAGTAGAAAAGGATTTATCAGTACACCTTCTGACTAAATGTATAGAAGTTCTCACTCATTCACACGCTTTCCCAAAAGGACTGGTGATCAGTTTAAAGAGTTTTCCACTAAACACCAGCTGTGCTCTTTGTCACAGCTGGGGTTTTTGCTCTATACATGGTTGCCTAGGCAATGTTTTTCTGTGAAGTTGCAGCTATAGAAGTAAAGAAAAGCAGAAAAGACTGCGAGGAAAGAGCTGTTAAACATTTTAAAGTTTTTTTTTTATTTGAGTTTTGAATAAACATTTGCGAAAATTGCAATATTTAGTCTGTGTGTGGTTGTGAAAACCCAAATATCATCAACAGTTAAGTTTCTGTTCTTTATTTATTACATTAATCTTCAGACAGGTTCACACAATATTACTGTAACTTTCTTTTGATTCAGTACCAATGAAGCATGTCCACTGAGAAAGACCGAGATAAGTATGAGAAACATTTTGCAGTACAAGTGCAAAACATCCAGAAAGAGGAAAAAAGCTGAATGAGTGTAGCTCTTTATTTCCAACCGTCACTTTCACTCACTCTTCCTGCAGTCAATGCAAAGAACAAAACATTTAGCTGGATATGTGCCCTGTTCACTTATATTTTCATTGCTGATAAGAAATCTTATTTAAGTTATTTTACCTTTTTTCTTGTAAAAATATGTAAAACCCATATATTAGCTTGTAAGCTAATATATGGAGGTAATTATCTCAACAGAAAAGATTTTAGACAGAAAATAAAAAAAATGTGATTTACTGAAACATACTAAGTAAAGTAGACCAATAGAAGCACTCACCACAAAACGTGTTAACCATTTTTTAAATATGACATATAAGACCACATTAATTATTGAACATGTTTTTAAAAAATGTATTTCTCTAATAAAAAGTGTTCTGAGTTTCAGTATATTACTCTTAGGAGACACTGTATCAGTTCAATGTTTAGATTTTGCACATTACGTTTAGATGTTTCTCACATCTACACAGTCAGGTCATTCAAGTACATGTGGCCTCAATTCAAAAACAGTGGAAAAAAATTAGAGTAAATACAATCTATGGATTAGTGATAAAAGGGGCTCTTCTACATTAGATTTAAAACCAATCACTACATTGTCTTGTCTGTCTTTCAGAATTGCCAGCTTATCGAAGATATTCCCAACGCTGATGCTCTACAAACTGTGGGAGGATGGAAAGATCGCCTCCTTAGATGATCCACTGGAAAAATATGTAGAAAATTTCACTATAAAAAACCCTCTGGGGAAAACAAGAGACTCTGAGTTAAAATATGTGACAGATGGCCTAATATTTCTAGACAGTGGAGAGGTACAAATTCGCTCATCCTCTGTCACCCTGCGCAGGATGGCAAGCCAGCTCTCAGGTTTGTGGATTCAGCAGATTATAAAAAATAAAAACATGACAACAAGAAAACTGCTTTTGTGTGAAACAAAACTGCCGCTTGTGTATTTTCCAAATACCACTTTGCCATTTTTCAGCAATCATGCAGCTTCTTGTTCTTAGAAAAGCAGACCATAAGATGTTTTTTGCCCTGGTTATGCATGAAGAGTCACATTTTGTTTTTTTCAGGTCTTTTCAGCTTGTGATACTTCAGGTAATTGAGTTAATCTGAAAAAAAAATCTGAAAAAAAAACAAACAAACTCAGAAGTAGCGCATGTCTCTGAGTATCGTTACGTGCTTTAGTTTGCCATCAAGGAATCAGGGGTGAACATAATAATCATGTTCAGAGATCTATATGGTTGTCTCATAACACTGAAGTGCTGTTTCAAGACGAGTGAAAAAAACACTGCGCTGCAATAACAGTGATTTCTGAAAATCACTGCAAGAAGATGGAAACCGTGCCTGGTGCCTGGAAATACATGTTTTTCTTTGCTACTATCAACCAGTAGTTTGGTTGTTTTCTTTAGTCCTATGCTGCTTTGTTTGTTCTGCTTCAGGTCTGCCCAGGAGGCTGAGGGCTACAAATTTACTATGGAAAGGCAAAACGCAATCAGCAATCAATCTGTTACAAGATGATGTTCTCGTTGCAGATCCAGGAACCAAGTAAGGCTTATTTCATTGTTCAAAGTGAAACATTGCTAACTCTTATGTCTCTGACATGCGGTTCTAATTCACATACTAACACAAATTAATTCTTAAAATGTTCATTCTTTAATTTGCTTCACAGTGGATCAGTGCAGAGATACATGTGTAAAGAAATGCTTCTGTTATTGTCAACAGAAAAACTGTATCTCAGCTGGTCTTGATTAAATCTCCAACTGGGAAACATATCTGAAACCACAACAAATTTGTTTTGACATACCGTGTCTAATAATGCATAACACAACCTATTCTGTGGATTTTCTTTTTCTTTTACAGAAAGTGTTTAACTGCTTCTGTTCTTTTCAACGCACTTCTAAATTTACTCGGTTTGCTTCCTTTGCTAGGTGTCACTATAGTAACCTCGCATTCTCTCTTCTCGCTCATGTGATGTCTGAAAGAGTGGTCGGAGTTGACTACCAACGATGGGTCACAGAAAACATCCTGGACCGATTAGGAATGGAAGACACCAGTTTTGAACTGACTCCTGGGTTACAGAGCCAGTTTGCTGTGGGAGTTTACTCAAACGGAAAACCTGCTCCTCTCTATGATCTCGGCTGGTACCGGCCTTCCGGTCAGATGTTCTCCACCCCTGCAGACATGGCCAAACTCGCCATGGTGCTGCTGGGAGCCTACCACCGAAAGCTGCTGGAGCCAGATTCTCTGAAGATCATGTTGAACCCACTCTTTAGGTGTGATAAGGATTACTTTGCAAACCGTACTGGGACCCCTTGGGAGGTGAATGACCTCATGGGCTACGAGATGTTGAGGAAAGATGGTGATCTGGATGGCTACTCTGCCACGTTCTCCCTGGTTCCCAGGCTGAAGCTAGGCCTGGTAATCCTAATGGCGGGCAGCAGGCCTCAGAAGCAGGATGTGGTCACAAAGGCCTACAGCTACATTGTTCCAGCAATAGAGAAGGCCTTTAGGGAAGCCAAAAAGATTCTTGTTGCTTCCCCAAATCCAGAGCCTTACATTGGGTTCTTCACATACAGCAACATCACTTTCTATGAGATCAAAGTGGGATCCGATGGAGTTCTGATCATGCAGCAGTTTGGTCCTCAGATCGAAGAGCTGATCCCAGAGAAGTACAGGACAATAAAGCTTAACTACTTAGTTGAGCGGGTTTTCAGAGTTGTGTTTGATAAAGAGTACCCTTGTGTTTTGAGAGTGGGCAAGGCTTCAGTTTCGTTGGAAGCCCAAGATGGCCAACTTTTTAACTTCTACGTCTTTAATAAGCAAGGCTTGTCCCCTGGCTTTGATGCACCAGGTCTAAACACATACAATGTGGTGCGAATAGCCCGCAGGCCAACCTTCACCAGCTGAGGAGCAGCAAGTGTTTTTGTGCGCTACAGATGACGTGAAGAAAGGCATGTGACAGTGAAAGACTCACCTGAAATCAGAGGGGACGCCAGTAGTATCATTTTGGAAAGAACTCTTGAATGAGAACAGATAAGAAAGACAAGTACTTGGCACATGTTGTTTTTTTCTGCTGAGTGATGTACATGAATGTCATCCTCACACAGGCCCTTTATCACACCTCTGAGCTAAATATTCACTCTGTGGCAGTTAAGTGCGTTTGCTCATCTTGCCTTCTTCTGTTAATGTCTTGCTAGAGAAAACAGCAGAACAACACTTTTTGTGGTCAGTCATATAACAATTTTACATATGCTCACTTCTTCAACCAGGATTATTAGTAAATAAGATATTTATCTCATCCATTTTCAAACTGTCTTATTGGAACTGGTAAACATTTCCAAAGTTTTAAAACAACTTATTTACAGCTAGAAACAATGCAGTCTGATTTAACATACAGTACGTACAGAAAGTGCATAGACGTGCACAGGCTGCAGCTTCCTGTTATCATACTGCAACACATAGCAACTTAATTCAATAACTTTACACAAACAATAGAAAATAACACTGTTTTTCATGTGGATAAAAGAGGATAAAAATAACTACAATTGGTTGTTATTCCATAGTTTCTAAAAAGACTGCGGTTGACACTGCAGCACAGCAAAGTGGCTGTTTAAAACCCCATCCAGTAATTGATCAGAAAATCATATTATTATTTGTGATGAACTCCATAAGCTTTGTCATACAACAAATGATTTGGCCAGTCGTTATTGTAGTGAGTATTTTCCACTTTGTTGTTGCTGAGAATGCACCTTTGTTTTCCTGTGATGCTGGTTTAAATTTGGGTCATAATATTACCATATTTAGTTTTATCAAACCTCAGTATATATTATGTATTTTTTATACTCTCTTCTTGAAGATAAATATTGCCATAATGCCAGTTGATGCACAAGCAGCAGAAAAAAAACATTGTGTGTAATGTGAAGTCAATAAGAGTGTTATAGAGGAATGAAATAAAATACTGTATATAAAAATTTAAAAAAAGAGGTGTCAAAATATTGTTCCTGCACAAGCCACCATTAGCTTCTACAGGATATTAAAAAAGTGCTAAAAAATAATATGTAAGTTGTTGCTTTGAAGTTGTGGTATTATTTTTGATGCATTCTATGTAAGAAATATGCATAGTCTCATTAGAAACATATTTTTTAAAACATTGAATTTATGACTGTCTTTGTAAATTTTCCTGCAAACGTTCAGCTGCAGATATTCAACTGCAAAAATTCACCTTCAAAAATTTGCCTGCAAATGTGATGGATTTCTGGTGACCCAAGCCAAGGCAATCAACACTAGATCAAGTCAAGCAGATTTTAGCCAATCAATCAATGCTACATTGATGATCCAATAAAACTGTAAGCAGCCAACTGATGAGCAAAGGAGATATTTAAGGATCTTTTAAATGATAGAAAAATATTTAAATTAAAATGATGCATATGGTCACTGTATTAGATTTCTAAATACCCAGAAATCGTTTTAGTTTAAAATTTAAAAGAACTCTACTTTTTGGAAAGTATTGCACACAGTTTTCATTGACTGCAGAAATTGGATAGGAGTGGTGGAGAGACATTTTTGCAAGTGAATTTAAAGAAAAAAATTAAATATAAGTGCACATGATAAAAGTCAAGTGTTATAAATTAAATGTATAAAAAATGTCTGTTTCTACTTGGACTACATATACTTCTTCCATACAGTCAGACTTTTTTGTCATTTGCCAACCAAGTGGCCAGTCACCTTTGTAGAAATCTATGTGTTTGTTATGGATAATTTTGCTTTAATGTTGATGATTAGCAGTTTAAAATAAGAAGATAATCAGAGTGAAAGAGTTCACAGAACAACAGGGCAATTACAAATTAGAGCTATTAATGTTACACTTAGGAATCCTAGTCACTGAAAATGTTTTGTGATTGTCATTCTTTTGCAGATCATTTTGCATCTGAATTTGCTCACAACCCTATAAAAGTCTTTTTCTTGGTAACCTGGATCAAAATCGATGTGATTTTCTGAAACAAATTCAGAATGTCTTGGCTCATATACAGTGATGTGCTGTTTTGACACGGAGAAAGTAATATGCTAATTACAGCACTGATTCCCTGCTATTGCTCTCACTTGTTAGTTTGAACAAATTGGAGGTTCAAAAGAGGTTCACTCTGCCTTTAGAAAATAAATAGCCACATAGCACATTCAGGAAGCTGAATCATGCCTCTTATTATTATCATGCCTCTTATTATTGTCATATAATCATCTGTCAATAATGAAAGTAAAAATTATCTATTTAAAACGTCTTTGGCATACAGTGGAGAATGTACAAAAGCTAAATTGAAGCAGACAGACATTTATTTGTGTACCTTTCAGAAAGAGGCATTGCACATAGCCACAATCAGTGGCAAACAGCTTACCAGTCATTCAAATCACGTAGATGATTTCCTGCCAAGCAACAAGAGACATAACAAGATTAAGGGAAGCACACAGTACAGCATTACATTCTTAGTTTATATTTTCTGCTGAAACACAAAGGATTTTTTTCTGCTCTGCAACACGTTGATTTTCAAATGAGAACAAAAATAATCAAGTTCAGCATGTTGTCAGTCCGATTACAACGGATTTTTACACTTTCCCTCTGGGATTTTTTTCTGAAGGCGTACAGCATTTAACAAAATGAAGATAACAGGTAGAGAAATCAGGCACTGTTGCGCAATATTACTGATGACAATCCAATAAAAATATTTTAAAAGCATACATTTAAATAACTTTTTTTACATTTCAAACAACATTTTTGCTAAAGGAAATACACCTAATTTATTAAATAAGGATACTGAGGTTAGTGTTTTTTAACTGACACACACAAGGTAGGTAGAAGCCTAGTTTAAAAACTAAACAGCAGGGTACAGCTGCACCTCGGAAAAATAAAGATTTAAAGCTTAGCTTTTGACTAATTGTGTATTTAAGTAATAATAATGTGTCGGAAGTAAGATCCAATTTTGACAAAAGATCCAGGCTGAAATTATTCTGCTCACTACTTGTTTATGCTTTATGTCAGGAAAGCCCAATTCTCAGAAAACAAAATACCGTACATGTTCCTATTACCATGTAATGTATCCATATATCCTTCTTTCTACTTTCTTAGCATAACCATGTTTCCACAGTAGCTTGGGGCGCCAACAAAAACAGCTCTGAAGCATGCTTGCCTAGTAGTACTTCAGTTACTGTCTTTTTAAAAAAAAAAAACATACAGACACAGGTTCATAATTTCTTAATGCATTGGGTTTACTTTTAGGTGGAATCCTGATTTAGACTTTATAAGCAATCAAACAATAAGAAAACAATCTCCAGAGACATTTTCTTTTGTTTTACGCTTCCCTGGCACATGTAGGCAATCAGTTTTTCCAAATGGTATGCCTGAAGAGCCATAAAAAGACAATGGAGAAAAAAACACTTAAAACTAATGAAAACAAAAAGTAAGGTGAAAAGCACAATGCCAGTTACATATGGCTTCAGATATTTTAATCTTAAAGGGATAAATATAATCACGATCAGAGCCAGAAAAACAAAAAGTATTGAAAGTACAAAACATTGTATTGTCTTTGAAAGCACATAGGTATTTTTCAAACAAACCTGAAACAAAATGAGTGTTTGTGTAATACTAACTAAAGCAGGAAAGCACAACAAGATATGGATGATAATATCTTGTCTTTAACAGTATCATCTGAAAATGTCCTACTATAACCACTGAATGGACCATTTTCATGACAAAGAACATCTTTAAGATGAAACGTGTGAAATGATGTGTGGCCGCTTATTGGTAGCAGAAAAAGGATGGAGGGAGGACTTCATCATCTATATAAATGTATTCTCAGGAAGCAAAAAGGTCGAGAAGAAGTTTCTCCATTGGAAGTACTATTGCCCAAGGATTTTGAAATAAAAGTAATGTTTGAATCAAAGTAATATAAAACCCAAACTTAAGAAGAGGAACAGAATGCAGTTTAAGTTGCAGCTACTGCAAATAGTTTGATCAGTGGCATCCCTGAAGCAATAATTGTTTGTGAGCATAAAGTTTTTAAGTAAAAGTTCTTGATTTTTACCTTTCATGCGTTTTTACATTTAGAATGTACTTCTCTATAGCTACATTTATTTCTATGACAATAATTGGCAAACATTTTAATGTTCCAACACTATAGTGTGGTTAAATACTCAAGTAAATTAAGAACTTATGAAGAAAAACAATATCAATGCAGAAATATGATTTTGCATGGCTATGCAGATCATTGCGGTAAATACCAGAATTTGTATTTCAAATTACTGTTTTTGTTCCAAGTGGTTATTTGCCACTGTGGTGAATTACAGAGCCAACAACCCTCGCAACTGCCCTTTTAAACCCCTGCATAGGGTGCCAGTTTGTTAAGTTTTCAAACTTTTGCTTTCAGACAGAATTTCTCTTGATGTCTTCCTGGATAAATTGTCAAAGAAACATTGAGTTTATGAACTTAAGCTGGAGTTCATAAAGTCACTTTTTTGGGGGTGGAAATTGTGTTATGCAATTATGCTTATGCTTGAAACTCTGGCAAATGTTCGCTACATTCTTGGTAGCTTTGCTCTCACTTGATGTATTTCACATGTTTCTTGGTTATTGCCATGGAAATGAATATAGGCACAGTGAGGTACATGCTTGAAAACAACTGACAAGGAAAACTTATACAAATAAGAAATGTCTTTTAATATACCAACAGAAAAGGGAAGGATCAGTTCACATCATGATCTCATGTCAGTGTAAAATGTAATAAGATGAGAATGAGTTACACAGCATTTATTATTACACCTAACCCTTAACTGCAACCTGCAAATCAGAAAAGGGAGGCATTTGTTCAAACTTTTCCTTAGTAGTATGGCTGCTTTGTATGTAATTCATTCCCTATCATATTAAGCCTTGTTAGTTGTGCTGATGTATTTTCATTATTCCAGATTACAATATCAGAGGAAGTGACAAGGCCAGCTGAAATAATTCACAGCTCAACGTGACCCCTTCTCTGAATTCATCAGCACATCCACAGCTCCTATTTTCTATCTCTCCATCTAGTTCAGCCTCTGTCTGGCAAAGACAATAAGAGGGGCAGGCGAAGCAGAATTAACCTGACAGTTCTGCTTGATCCTGCAATATCTCATTTATTTGAACAGTTTGTTTCCTCTGACTAAAAAGCTTCGAGCCAGCTCTGTTAATGGCAACTTTAACTGCCAACTGATTCTTTAGAGTGGAAAGGTGGGTATTATACCACTTGTACTCAATATCCTGCGTTCACTTTGTTCTGTGTGTTGCCCAAGGTCATAAGTGTTTGACCGCAAGAAGCTACCACAGATTGTTGTTGTCGTTGCTTCCTAAAACAGTCCTGCACATGAGATGAATACTTGTGTGAATAGCTTGAGAGACTCAAGGATGAAGATTGTACTGAAGCACAATTGTATATGTTTATTTCAAACAAGCCAATTTCATGACTGGACTTTTTGTATCTCTATCCCTCCAAAGTTCAAAACATATGTGCATATACATATTTGTATATAGCTTCACAATAAGTGCCCAACAATTGCACAAAAGAATGAATGTTCAAGATTTGAGTCAAAATCAAAACATGTTTGGAAAAAGATTGACCAATTAGACAGACTGAGGTTGCTCAACCCTTGATTCTTACCACATAAAAGCTGCTCAACACACAGCAGCTTATGAATACAATGTAAACAGTAATTTTCTTACCTTGGACTGTTACATTGTCCAGATATCGAAACAAATCTTTTACGATTTGTGTTGAGACAGGGTTTCATTGACATCAGCTTTACTAAATTAATGTAACTTTATTCTAATTTAAATCCAGTGTCTGTCCATCAGTTTCACAATCATTACTTAAAGCGTATTTTTAAATAATGGTTGAAGACTGTCTTTACTGTATCTTGAGGACAGTTTGATAATTAGCAAACTGGCATCTCAGTCTGTTTGTAAGAAAGAAAATACATCCATTTCCCCAAATGTTTACCTATAAGTTTACAATGTTCATGCTAATTTCCAGATTTCAAACAAATCTCAGAAAACAGAGGTCTTGCAGTTAGCTTCTTTAACCACACATGGGAGGACAGCAGTTTTCATAGTCAAAGTCACACTAGGAGATAGCAAAGGGATGGAAGAATTTGAGTCCTTAATCTCATACTGAGTTCTTGAACATGACATGGAGGTGTCCATTAAAATCTCCGGGAATGGTGGGGAGTTTCTTACAGAGCTGTTGCCCTCTGAACGGGAGCACACCAGTTCCCGGAAGCACTCTCTAAATCTCGTTGACAGCAGACTATAGATGATAGGGTTTACTGCAGAGCTTAGGTAGAAGAAGATGCCAGACAGGATGTGGACGTACTGATAAACATTGTGCATCACGTCGGTCCAGTGGCTGACTGAGCTCCACAGAAGCCGCTCAATGTGGAAGGGAGCCCAGCAAACTCCAAATACAGCCACAACAATTGCTGCAGGATCAAGCCAGACAGAGAGAAAGGTTGTAGTTATCCTTAAAGAATGCATTGCATTTCAAGGTATTAGCATTTTTTTTAAACGGTTGGGCTTGTGGGACATGAGAAAAATGTTTATCTGAGTCTTTTTCAACATATTTAAATATGAGTCATTGGCAACCTAGAGACAAATGCATTTATATTATAAATCATGGCAGAAAGAAATAATTATTATACATTAAAACTCCCACATGAACCAGTCTATTAGATTGTCTAATGTGTAACCTGAAAGCTTTTATAATAATAATAATAAATACAGCTGTGTCTAAAGTGATAAACGTGCTTCCTGTTGTCTGAAAAGCAAATGTGAAAAAAAAATCAACAACAAAAAAGACAATTCAGAAAGCCATTATCCCTAAATTGCAGCTCTTGCTGAGTGAACATTTGAGCCACCACCTACCAAACATAAAAGAACAATTTGGATATTCGAGAACCATTTTACTGAAAAATAAAAGGCTGTTACTTATCAAATGTGGAAGGTTTTATTGCATGTGTTTAATAAAGAGGGGATACTGTTTTCTCTTTACCTTTACAGCAATTTAGCTTGAGGCAGAAAACAAAAATACACACATGCAAAATGTTCTTAACACCTACATGATTTGACAATCTATTTATTGCCAGTTCTGAATATTTCTCTTACACAGTCTTGTCGTACTTGATGCTCCCTTACATTCCTCATCTTGTTCCCTATTTGTTAATCTCTTATAGGTCTCTCTCTAAAAGAGGCTTAGCAGATACAGAATAAATGTAGCTATTTATTGTGTGGATATGCAATCGGAATAACTTGTCATAGGTGGCATCTAAATATACAGTTGAAAGCCCATATCTTAAATCATTTTTTCTCACTATCTGACATTAAATTAGATTAATATCAAAATAATTTCTATTCACTAAATGCCAGAGCAATGTGAAAGATATATTTAAAAATCTTCTATTCCTTTATTTATATTCAGATGTTTTTGCATCTGAATATAAATAAGGTAACATTTTAACAATTTTGGAAAACACAAAAGTTGATTAAACATTCCAAAGCTTATGACATGGTAATTAGTAAAATTTTATGTAAAATAGGTAAACCTGGGATTTATTTTTTAAAGTCAAAACACCTCAAACACTCTGTCTTAGATGGAAATAAAAAAAGAAAATCATGCAAGATGTCATGAATCAAATTGTGGGTCACAATAAGACTGGTCCAACAGTTTCCAAATGCCCAAATGTGCCACTTTGTGCCCCAGAGATAAACATCTTTTGGTGTAAACATATCAGAACAAAAGCAAAAGACCTTGTGAAGATGCTAGCTGAGGCTACTAAGAGAGTATTATTATCCATAGTGAAACAAACTGCAACATTCTAGAAAGAAATGCAGCAAAGAGAGGAAGAAGCCATTACTCCAAAATTAACATAAAAAAAAACAGACTACAATTTGGAAATGCTCACAAGACCTTAATTTCTGGATAAAATTCGGCAGGATTGTTACATTTGGAGGAAAATGGGAGAACACACCATCCCACCTGTAAAGCACAGGGTAGAAGTATAATGTTGTGTGTTTTGTTGCAGAGGGGACTGATTGGCTTCACAAAATAGCTAGGATAATGAGGATTATCTTAAAACATTTTCCACAAAGTTATGAACAAATGGGTTCTTTACATGGACAATGACTCTAAGAAAACTGCCAAATTTGTAACAAAAGGACTTAAGGTCACCAAAGCCTGTTGTGGTGTGGTCATCAGGGCCTAATATTTGTTCCATAATTTTGGGGCATAGCTGAAAAGGTGTGTGCAGGGAAGCCAGTTTACAAACTTGACTCATGATACACAAGTTGTATCCAAAGAAATGGGCGGTAGTTCCTGAAAAATATGTGAGACGCCACAGAAAAATCAAGAACAAATTGCCAGAGCAGGTGATTAACAATCTACGCTGTATATTGGCTCGTCATATGCTTTTGTTATTGGTTTTGTAAACATTTGCTCAATGAAGAAATATTAAAACAGCATGTGTGTCAATGAGTGTGAGATTTGGTCAAAAATAATTTAAGTTTCTTTCCCCCACTGAGTACATGTTCACAAATAAATGTTTTATTGTTCTAAACTTATTAGTGTTGAATTTCATAACTGAAATAAAAAATATATCTATTAGAAAAACTAAAATATGTTTCAGCAGAAATGTATTTGATATTATTTTGCTTATGGTCAAATGCATTAGCACCTTTAAGGTCCTTCTTGTGGACAATGAAGAAGATCATTTAACTTAACTTCTTCTTTTTATACTCAATTTTTACCTGAATAAAGATAATAAAGTCCCTTTCAACTGGCTTTGATTGTCAGGACACCATTTAGAAGTGCATAAAATTTAAAAAACAAAAAAGTCACACACACATACAAAACCTTTAGTGTTGTTAATGGTCCTGTGTATATCCATGTTTTTAATGAAAACCCATAAAGATCTACCTGTTTCAACATTTATGGAATAAAGTGTATGATTCATGCATAAACATCTGCATATTACAGATATTGGCATAGCTTTTATTATTTTCTTTATGTAAGTCACTGTTTTTGGCCAACATACTACTTGGATAGTAAAAAGAAAACAGGATATGTCGATTTGAAATATAAACTTCTCCATAAAAACCACAACAGGTGGTGACATTTCTCCTCCATTGAAATGAAATCCCTCTACGACTTGCAACCATTTCGCATTAGGAAATGACTGAATTATTATTACCGGTACGAGTTTTCATCACCTTGGCAACCGAACAGAGGAGAATTTTGTTGCTTTCGGCAATGCTTCTTCCATGTCCTGCACGGTTATGTGTTTGTGATCATTTCTGCCAGTTTTCTCAGTCATTACTTGCACTTAAACATAAATTTAAATGATTGGAGATAAGTGAAATAAGTTGAAGAGAGGTCTGATCATTTCAGACCTGGAGGTTGTTTGATCATTTTACAAATGAAAGATTCCATTAGATGTTTGTAATGGGATGTTATATTTGAATGTTGTGATTTATCTGTGCAAGAGTTTCTTCCCATGAAGTGATGGTAATACCCACCGTAGGTTGCACTGCCAAAAGGGCAAAATGATGATCTTTAAACTGAAATCCAATTTTAGCTTGTAATGGATAGGAGCTTAAAGGAAGATTCAATCTTTTAATACATTTATTATTTGTGTGTGTGGAGGATGTGTCTCTTCCTGCATATTTTATTTCTAATAAGCTAAGACAAAACAACAGCAACTGTAGCTCAAAGAGAGAATTACTATATTTACTGTTTTAGTGTAGTAAATTAAGATTAAGCTTAGAAGGCAACCAGATTGCTTTCAGACTTTCAAGAAATTGAAATTATATTTCTTAAATCACTTTTTGTTTTTCTGCATCCTAACTTTTTTTTTGGTTGTAGAATGAATGAAATATTGTTTGTGTGTTAATTTTTAAACACAATTTAAATTGTCACTGTTTTGTTTTTATTTGATAACACTTTTTTGTAAGATAGTTTTCTTAAAAGTTGCGATACTGCATTGATAGCTGTTTGTATGTCTGAATTCCCAAGATCGTGCTAAAACTTACAAAAATATACTTTAAACCAAGAATTACAGCAATTATTTTTCTTAATGTTATAGTGATATTGAAATACTTTTTATCTGTTTTTCACTAACTACAAAGCTCTAATATGAAGAAACATATTCAAATAAAAGATCTGACCAGTGTTTTGCAGCTTTTTTCTATAGTATTAAACATTTATGACCAACATGTAAGATAGAAAAAATGATGTCAATTTTATAAATCTTTGTCTCTTTTAGAGTTGTTTTTTTCTATCAGACATGATTCACAGTTTCATTTCTCTGGGAGGGTAATCAATAAAGTAACACATTTCTAGAAATACTTGACAAGTGTTTTTTTTGTTTGTTTTTACTACAGACCCTCTGTAGAAAAAACCCTCGCTTGCTTATGAGAAAAACTCCGACAGGAGCACGGATACAGAGATGTGTTGTAAAACTCCCAGTGATGTTCTACACTTGTGCTTGAGATCATATTGGAATCTGTGGCTTCAGATGAAAGAAGTTCTTCAGATAACAGACATTGAGATTAAGTACTTCTGGAATTCGTGGCAGCTATTATTCACATTATGTTGAAAGACAAGATGACAAATAAAAATCTATTTAAAATGTTTCCAAAAAATTTAGACAGGACATCAAAGGGACAGTATGATGTGAAATCAATGTTTATGTTATTCCCTCACAAAAAAACATGCCTGTTGCCTCCAACACTTCAGACATATTTGAGAAATCAAAGGGTTATTTCATGCATGTTTGAGAAACAACATGCATGAAAGAATCCATGTTTGAGAAATCTTTTTATATCATGGCAGCCATTCAGTTGTGCAAAATGACTGCAGCCTTTGAGGCGCAACTCCTCTTTGGAGCTGCAGCTTCCAAGTTTATTCCATCTCGGAGAGCAGCCCCCCCTTCAGATCCTTCAGACTAGCCAGCAGCAATTAGCAAAAATCTGGTGGAACTGCATATTGCTTCTCAGTCCAACACTGGTAGAAACTATGGCAAAAAAGAATGAATAATAGAGCAATGCTGTGATGACTTCCTGAAGACTTAGTTTCAGAAAGGGCACAAGTGATTAAAGAGACAGATGCCCAATTTCAAGGAGTTAAAATTACAAAGTCAATTTTCTTTTAAGTCATATTTGATTTGATTTTTATACCAACTGAGTGTTACAATTGCTTGATTGTACTGTGTGCCTGGAAAATACATAATACTGCCCGTTACAGAATAATCTTTCACACCAGTTTAAGGACTGTTGAGGATCCAGAACAACTGGTTCATATAAATTATACTCACAGAGCATCTTGACGACCTGTCCTCTGCGCCCATTCTCCCCACTGATCCTTCTCCTGGTGTTGCTGCAGCCATTATTCCCCAGGTTCTTCCTGGCATACCGCCTTTCTCTACCCAGATGTATGCCCATCACAAGATACAGCATGCTAATAATCATCATAGGAATGAAGTAGAAACACACAGTTGTGATTTGCATCACCAAGTTATAGATCCAAATGGGCTTGACCACAGCACATATAGCTGACTCCTCCATTCTCTCAGGCAAGTAAAAAAGGCCATGAAGCGAAGTGTTAGGAACAGCACAGACCATCGACACCCCCCACACAACGGTGATGACGCGTTTGGCATGCTGATTGGTTGAGAGGTATCGTGTTTTCAGTGGATGCACAACAGCGATGTACCTCTCCACGCTGAGTGCTGTGACATTGAGGATTGATGCGAAGCAAACTGTCTCGAAGAGGAAGGTCTTGAAGTAGCAGCCGCCCTCACCAAAGGGGAATGGATAGTTCTCCCACAGGTCGTAAATCTCCAATGGCATCGCAAACATCAGCACGAGGAGGTCCGACATAGCCAGGCTCACAAGATAAAAGTTTGTGGGGTTACGCATCTTCTTGTGCTTTGCAATCACTGCACATGTCAGGAGATTTCCAGACAACCCGGTGAGGAAGATTAAAAGGTAAACTGTTGTTACAGGGAAAAAAAAGGGGGATCGCTTGGGACCGAGGACTTCAAAAAGGTTGATTTCTGTAAACTGCTCAGCAGTGTTGTTCCCTGAGCCATTGAATAGCATGCTAGTGTTGTAGAGTGGTGCAGACGAAGTGGAACCCTGCAATGAAAGCTCCATTTTAACAAGGAGGGCCGGATAAATAATGGGAGGTGACAAAAATCCCTTCTCTTGCGTCTGGTTTAGTTCAACTACTGGGACCTGAGTTGAAAAGAAAAATAAAAAAAAATCAAACATTTTTCTGATGATAAACAACCCTGAGACAATGTTTACTGTGGTCAAATATGTACATATATTTCTACTTTCATGGTAATGTTTTCATGCCCCATTTTTTTGTCAGGGAAAATCATCATCATAAATCATCCTGGAAGAGGTAATAATTCAACCAAACAATTTTTGCAGTGTTTAAATAATGCACTGATTAAAACTATTTGTGATCCAAAGATGACAAACAAAAAAAATGCTACCAGTGTTTAGGTATACAAGCTTCTGATATTATTCTGCATTTAAAAAAGTGTAGAGTTATTAACTTTTCCTATTAGTCTATACATTCATTATTTTTAAGCTTATTTCTGATAATATAAGCTTATCAGAAGCTTATATTATCAGAAATAATATAATGCTTATATTTTAAATAATATAACCACATGTTGCCAACCTATGTGCTGGATGGCAACATGGGATCTGCTATGTCTAAAAGAAAACATCTGAGTCTGACTATTTGCATAAACGTAATAATAAAGACTGTTGACTCCATTAGAATAACTCACACTTAAATTATACTTGCATTTCAAGTTTTGGTTGTGATTTACTTAATAATACTTAATAATATTAAATATGCAATATGCATTATTAAGCAACATGATTAAGCATGTTGCAAAAAAAAAAAAAAAACAGCAGACAGTGAACTAGCAGATTTCTTCATGTTTTGGAAAATGTAGCTTTTAATGGGCTTGAGATCATTCTCATCAACCATTTGCGGCTCAAAATAAATGCCATTACAAATGCTACAATGATATATGCTAATGACTTCTTCTGAAAGGTTAATTATATTGCCTACATAGAGCAAATCTAAAATTGTCTGATACAATGTGACGGAGTATGTAGCATTTAAAAACTGGTTCTAAAATAACTCTCTATTTATGTGTAAAATCTTGAATAAAGTGAAATAAAAGGGTATAGCCTAAAAGCATTTGAAATGGCTGGGTAATTAATGCAGTGAGCATATCAATAAAAATAAAAAATAAAAAAATAAATAAACATGTCCACTTTTATCTAATCACGTAAAGGTTACGAATGTTTATCTACAAGGCACACAGAGCAGAAAATGTTTCAATGAATCCTCACCTTGATGTTGATCTGCAGGTCGCTTTTTACTGTGAACACGTTGTGTCATGCTTGTAAATGGAGCGGCAGACGGAGCAAATAGCGCATGGATGGAAAAGTTGCTTCGAACGGTTCGGTTCCGTAGAGACAGGAAAAGGCAGACCGAGGGTCCACACAGGGAGAGGACTGGATCTGCTCTGCAGCTGTGCTCCCCTTTAGAGAGAGAAATTACCTGGTGAAGCAGAGGGGGAGCTGGAAGGAGCCGGGGAGAGAAAGTGATGAAGTCCAGAGTGAAAATATAATCACGGGACAGTAGTAAAAACTATCAACAAAAATATCGATAATCCCCGCACATTCTGAACTCGAATACAGCGAAATGTTTTAATGACGTTTAAAATGTACATTAAAAAAAATTAATGCCTCCCGAACAAACTTTTAATAAAAAACTTGATCTGTATACTTTTAAGTGTAGAAACCCTAACCTATGAGCGGGGCTCAATAATTTCCGCCGCTGTGATGAAAAGAAAATTATAGCTTTCTCGTAATTATTAGACGGCTAAGTCCTAATTATAGCACGTTATCTCATAATTATGAGAAAGGGTCTCATAATTATGAAACATAACTAAGTTATAATTGCGTAATACTGTGTGATAATGAAGAAACTTAATTAAATAAATAAATAAATAGTTGGATGAATATAATAATCCAAAAGTGTATGACAGATGTATGCAAGACCAAATATAATAGCAATAATAATATTAAGATTTATATATATATAATTTTGTGTTTTCCTTTATTCTTTTTGTAGCCTGTCCCTCAATACAAAAATAAAAAAAGTTGTTGCAGCCCTTTTCATTGCATTTCATCAACATCACATGAACTTGGCTGTCAGCTACTACTTTATGTGTCTACTGGAGCTAACTTACTGAATACTTAAAATCACTCCACAGAAGAGAGTTCAGGTGGGAGAAATCAACAAGCCATTTTCACCAAACACTTGGTTGGTTGTTCTCAACGGTCTGTTTCACACAAATATTAAAGAAATAAATTTTAATGTGTGAAATTTGATTTTGTGGATTTTGATTTCCATACTAATGTGGCACCAAGGCTAATTAGTAGCATTACCTATTGCCTGATTGCCTGAGCATAAGATGACATTTGTGGAATTATTAATATGCAGCTATTCAAATTGACCTTAACTTTACACTAGATGTCAGAAACAACCCAAATAATCCCCACATACAAAAAAAAAAAAAGTTTTCCATTGAAGCTATGTGTAAAACATATATTACGACGTGCCAACATGCAAACTGGAACTGTCTTTGGCAGAATGTGCCTTTGCCACAGAAGAGACCAACATCGGACTTTAGCAACAAACACTTTGGGTGGGTTTGGCATAATACATATGATAAATGTTTGAAAAACACAAATTTTCCCAAAGATAAACCTGGTGCAGGATCTATAGTTTTGTGGACTTGTTCATCTTCCAAAAGAATTTGAAACTTTATTAGAGTTCAAGGCATCATCTTCTTCTCATGTTGCTTGTGCAAAAAAACCTCTGAAATTAGGGGGGAGAAAACACAGCCAAATAAACACAACAAAGCTCTCCGGTCACAAAATTAAGCTGTCATGTGGCTATCAGACCCTATTCTATATATATATATATATATATATATATATATATATATATATATATATATATATATATATATATATATATATATATATATATATATATATATATATATATATATATATAAAAAACAACTGTAATCTGTAAAGCGAGCTGAAGAGAAGAGTGCACATTTTTATCAGGAATACCAGTGGTAAAACTGTCACTGCACTTAAGAGGATTTCCTAACAAGATCACGATAAGAAGAAGAGGAGTGAAATGATTGATATATTAGACTTAGGAGTTCAAAACGCTTCACCTGAGTGAATTAATTGAGTGATATAAAATCCCAAGGTGTGTAGGGGATGCTGCAGTAAAATGGGGCTTTTTAGATAGTTTTATTACTATGAGAGCTGTTGAAATGTTGGAAGCTATTAATATATATTGTGATGCTCTCTGGGTTTGTTTACATTTTTGAGGAAGTTTTTCTCCAAACACATATATAAAAAACATCACTACCATTACAGTGTCTCTTGGATTTCTTCTGAAACATGCTATAATAGACTTCTTGGCACAAGTTAACAAAATAACAGACAACAGCAGTTTTTTGTTTTTTTTAACTTCTGACCTTTAATTAAATTCAAACTGACTGGAGTGCTTCCTTGCTTTTGTCTGCTTTTGTCATGATTCCAGCCCTTCAGCTCTGCCTTGGCTGTGCTGATTGCTTATTGCCCTCACCTGCACTGAGCTGGTTCCTATTTAAACAGCTGCTCGTCACCAGCTCAGTGCGAGATCATCTGTTGACACTGTCACAGCTTTCAAGCCTTGTCTCATGTTTCAAAGTGTTTTCTGGTTTCTGATCCTGCCTGTTTTTGACCACAGATTTTTGCCTAATTCTTCTGCTGTTGAAAGTCCTGTTGCTGAACCCTGCCTGTTTCTGACCCTGCCTCCTGCCTTCTGGATTCTGGGTTTTCACTGCCTGAGACCCTCCCGTGCATGACCCTGGACCATTTCACGACTCAGCCTCTGGTTGGTGGATTTTGTCCCTGTCGTCTGTTTGTCCCCTGAGACCCCCACAGATCTCCCCTTGTCCATTCACCCGCCCCTCCCCCGGCTGGACTCCTGACCCCTGTGGATTCCTCGTCCCTGACCCACTAGTGTGACCACACTACACCATTTACTTTAGTAATAAAACTTTTTGATTAACCATCCTCTTGTTGTGGCTGCATTTTGGGTTCTGGCTGATTCTGCTTTTACCATTACAGCTTTTGTTGGTTGTTTATGCTCCTGATTTGCAATTGTGATGTGCTTAATTAAATATCACTGGATTTAAAGGTCATATGCAGCACCAGATTTATGGTTGAAAAGAAAAACAGATAAATGATTAAAAAAAAAAGGCATCATCTGACTTATATTTTGTAAATACGTGTCCTAAGCCAAAAGATCAAATATAATTTTTCAATCTGAAGTTCATTTGAGGCAACTGGATTTCTTGCTTATCCTTGGTAAATAAATGTTGATATTTTAAGCAAAAACATAGGCCATAAAAACAGTTAGCAGCATAAGATATTGTGTTCTGGCAAACCTTCATATGGCTCCAAAACATAAAAATAAACACAAGGAATAAATAATTAAATTCTAAAAACTGTGAAAGAAAGTTTGATGCAGGCTGTCAGAGACACTTTACGTCAAGACATTGAGGAATACATCAGTGGACATTTGGTTGACTGTCCTCTGAGTTAGAGTCACACAAAGTTGTTAAAAGCATCTCAAGCTTAATTTCAATCTTCCCCTCTGAAGCTCCCTGCACAGGGACCAGGCCATGTCTGGGCAAAAACTGTATCTATAATTCTTTTTAAAGGTTGACTATAGAGCACCCCAAGGGCCTGTTTCATGAATGAGCTTTCCTTAGTCATATTTGTCCTTTCAAAGCTGATTGGCAGGTCATTAAGAAAAACCTTAAAGAATTATTTAAACCCTGCTTCCTCATTCTTACAACTGCACTGAGTCGCTCTTTGAACACATTTTGTACTGTCTTGTTAAGTGGGACTTCCTTCTCCTAAATAATCTCCTAAAATATTTATTTAAACTCAATTCAGGCATTACCAATGTTTTGGACTTCATGTGCTAAGTGTTGCAGGAACTACTTTCATTTATTGACCATAACATGGAGAGATTTGGCAGTCCTGTCAGTTGAGCTTGTTTAAGTGGAAGTAGAATTTATTCAACATATTTAAAAATATATTTGGCGATGTGTGTTTTTGCAACTTAAGGTAAGATTTATTTTTATTTTAAATAACCATCATTTATTCACAGGTAAAATCTCTCAACAAGTTAAAAAATCTTATTTCAAGTAAAATCTGAAAATATCTAAAAACCTGAAGAGGATCTCTGCTAAAAGTTCAGAATTTACTCATTATTTTTACTGCTTATCAATTTAAAAAAGCAATAGATTTTTTTTTTCTCAAGTACATGAATATACAGTATAAACCCGGTACTATTGCTGTTTATTTTGTCAAATTAATTATATTCATGTTCATCCATTAATATGCAGTACCTGCTATGATTGGTTGTTGATGCCTCTTTGATTCAGTTATTAAATGTCAGATTCTCTGTTGTCCACAGACTGCTGTAGTTCCTGCTGTACTCACCCAGAAACATCAAATTATAACATATATATGTATTATAATGTCTGTATGGAATTGTTGAAAAAACTCTGCTATGTTCCACCATCTGTCTGATGGACTTTATTGAGCCCTCAGTTTTTATCAGCATTATTAAATTTGTTGCGTTATTCCTCTGGCAGCAAAGGTTACACAAATACAATGAATTGAAAAGCATTACTTCATACATAAACATTAGGCTGCTCTGTCTCTAATGATTGTAATGAAGTTTGACGTAACTTGACATGAAGTGAGCTCACACTGAGGCAGTTCAGGCACTCTACTCATCCTAACTTAAAATTGAGGCTTTTTTAAATTTCCTTTTTCATTTAAAAATGTCTGAAAAAATAGAACTTTAGCTATTGTGGCTCAGTTCTGTCTGCAGAAACTAAAAAGGTGTATTTTGCTTAAATATAACGTTATTTTATTGATAATTTATTTCCATATGTTTAATTCACTGAATGTATCTTGTTTTTTTTCCTACAGTTTCAATTTTTCAGGATTTGCAGTTTTATTTTGATCTACACTGTACACTTGCAAACTAGATCAGTTTTAAGTGAGGTAAAGACCACTGAGCCCATTTCTGAGATAACTAATTGAGATCTTTCACACCTGCAGTGTATTCTCTGAAAGTGCAAGACAATTTAATCATTTCTGAAGAATAGAAAACACATTTTCAAAGACTTTTTGCCATTGCTCTAATCTCCTTCAACACTCAATGTCAAAAGAACATTCAATCTATACTTAATAGATATCATTGTGGTCATGACCGTTTTTGCATTTTGGGAAATGGAGCTGGATCTACATTCAAATTTAGGTGATTTAGTTTCAAGCCTTTACTAGCATGAAGTAGAAAGACAGAGAAACAGTAAGAGCAAGGAGAGATTTTAAGATAAAGCAGACAACTGCCTCATGTCTGAAGGACCAGACCTTGTAATGATGGTGACCTGTTACATTTAAATTTAACTTAACAAGTAGTTATTATGACAAGTTGAGCCTGCAGGAAGACTTTTCAGTATCTTATAATGTAAAAAGATAGCTCTTCCCACAGGCTGTTCAGAGTTTCATATTTACCTACTGTTCCACCGCCAGTAATTCTTCCAGCAAATTAATAGAAAAATCAGGTATGAGACATTTACTTTTCATCAGAATAACATATTGAACTCTTGTTGTTGATGCTTGACTTTTAGGCTAATTGGAAGCACAAATAGTTTGCAGCACTTATTGATAGCAAATGAGATGAAGCATCAAACAATAAAATCCATAAATCCTCATCTTGTAAATGTTAATAAAATGTTACCTAATACACATTCTATCATTATATTTTACCAGATTGATTCTGGACAAGAAAAAAGTCTCAGATAGAGAGTTGGAGCAATATTTCACTTGAAAACCAACACATAGCTGCAGTTAAGACTAAAGTGATTCTTTAGACTTATACATTTAAGAATAATCTTTAATTTCACCTACATGTTTCATCAGACTGTCAGGAATATCAATGCTTTCAGTGGGCTGGAGTCTTTATTTGAGACTGCTAAACTAGTGAATTGTGACTGGAATTAAAGAGGCCTACTCTCAAAAACTTGGATCTCCACATCAAAGGTAAATTGGCAAATATTGAAAACTGACAAAAATGTGCTCATTAGTTAAAAGAAGTCTTTGACTGTTTTAATGCCAAAAAGATATTTTCACTGACTGTTAAAAATAGATGAATATTATATATAAGCCTTTTTTTTTTCAAAACTGATGATTCTTTTTTGTTATGGTTAGAGATATTCCTTTCTCATTTACTATCAGAAACGAACTTCTTGGTTGAATGAAAACAATTATTAATCTAAATATGAAAGGAATATGAATAATTTTGTGCTTAGCTGCACATGCAAATGTGACGATAATGGAAAGTCCATCTCTTAAAGTAAGTCCAAAATCTCAATTAATCTCCATCACCTTCTGCTGTTTTACTCTGAATACTTACAGAAAGCTTTCAAAGTTTTACTTTAGCATGACTAACAGGTGCTGCTGTACTAACAACATGTGCACTGTAAAACTGAGTAAAACAGTGATGTTGAGCAGTAAAAGCAAACTATTTGCTGTGTGAAGCTGAAGAGCTCTCAGGAGGTTGCACATCAACGGTCACAAAAATGCTTTTTTGTTGGGAGTGAGTCCATTACAGGCTGAACTAAAGTCTAAAAGTATAACAAAAAAAAATACGATGGACATTTGTACAATGGATGAAATCAATCAAACTATGTCACTGAAAGAATGTAGAACAATCATGATGTCTAACAGATTATTTTTTATTCATTTCAAGTTGTTGCTTATTTTGGTACTACATGACTATAAATTTATACTTTTCTATCAACCATATAGAATTCTTTGAAAGAAAATTGACAAAACTGATGTTGTTTTCAACACACTATAATTACATTTATTGTAGCCGTAAGCATTATTTTTGCATAATGTGCCATTGTGATAAATGTGAAAAAAGCCACTGTCAAGTACTGTTGAGGTGAAAAATCCATCCCTCAGGTAGGTTTATTAATATCCTGCACAGAATGCTAGAGCTTACAAATGATACACTGTTGAACAGGTCAAAGTGAGAAGCTCTGACAGAAGGCAGGCAGCACATCAATTTCACAGAAATAGTAAACGGGGAAAAAAATCATAAACATTGAAGAGAGTGTGAGACTCTCTGGCTCTTTGCTTGACTGAATGTTATTTCTGCAGGGAAAAACCTGGCCCAGACAAGTTCCCTCTGGGAATGTCTATAAACATTAAAACAATAACATACCATGACAACCATCAGATGAACAAGGACAAAAGGTAGTAGACAAAAATAAAATTTGCCACAATACGGAGAACCAATACATGAGTGGCAAACTGCCTCTGACAAGTCAGCCAAACGTTGTGTTGTTTCAGGCTGCAATGCATTTTGCAAAGCATGTTGACAACGCAAGAAACAAATATGTGCTTTCCTATGTCCCACATAACAAATTTAAAGAAAATAAATGATTTTGCCTTTTTGATGCCATCAGAAATAGTGAAATAAAAAACTATTAAGCAAACATATTTTCCCCTGACACTTTGACACCTTGCATTGCCAACAGAGGGCACAGTTAGATCATAATGGTAATCTGCATTACCTTTGTGTTTCGCAGACGATTAAATTATTTGTGATTTTCTTAGAGAAAAAAAGTTGGAAAAAGTTAATATTTCTACAGCAACATGTCAATTTTGTGTCATCAGCAATGTAACATTTCAGAGAAGCTCTAAAAGAGCTGGTAGCTTTGACAAAGGATGATAAGTGTAATGAAAACCAAGGGGGTTTGCAGGAAAAAGCATTTTTAAGAATCCTGAAGAGATTCCCACAGAGACATTCTTTTCTTTTCCATCTTTAAATTTTACTCGCATGGCTCCCATCACTTTGCTTCCAACTGCAGCAAGTAATAAAAATCCATTTCTTTCACTCCTGGGATACTTCAGTACTCAAAACAAGACTGACTCATTCCCTGTGTGGCCTAAGAATATTACTTTACATCGAGTTTATCTGTAAAAAGTGTAGGAGTAGCATGTAAGATAGTTACTTTATAAATTCTTTTTCAAACTGAGAAACAATTGTCAAGAAAACCTTCAAAAATTACAGGAAGCAAGCACTGCAATACCACAAAGCTTTGCAAACTATCAAGCCAGAGTTTTGGTGATGACAGTTCACTCCTGGTTATAGATTTTTCTAAATAGTGATAAATATCTTTACTTACATTTTAAAACAAGAATACATATTTCTTTTGCATTTTAACTTGAAAAAAAACATGAGCTAATTTCCTAACAGTTAATGCATGAGCACAGGTGAAATCATCCTACTAAAGTAACTCATGAAATGTTTGCGAGAGATAAAAAAGTACATGCTTCAAAATACTGTTTTTGCCTTATCATGGGTTGCCTTTAAATAAAACCACGTGACTATTGTTTATTTAAATGCTTGAC
This sequence comes from Xiphophorus maculatus, assembly GCF_002775205.1. Taxonomy (NCBI): domain Eukaryota; kingdom Metazoa; phylum Chordata; class Actinopteri; order Cyprinodontiformes; family Poeciliidae; genus Xiphophorus; species Xiphophorus maculatus. Next base: position 9,356,823 of record NC_036462.1, on the reverse strand, counting down.
AGCTTCAATTGTGGGGAAATTAGATGAACATGCAAAGCCCAGAATAATAGTTTATGCCTTAAATTTGAGGAAAAAGGTTGAATTAGGATAACTGAGGGGTGAACTTCAGAATCATGTTGTCACCTGTGCAGAGCTTCCCCACATTGGCAGAATGAGGTAAAGACTTACTCAACGGCAAAAAGCAAAGGCAACCACATTTTGACCATCTTCCTTTAGGTGAAAGAAAGGAACACTAAAGTCTTTTAAAAGTAGTAACACAACAAAGTCATTTTTGTGTTGACTTGTATTTTGGGCTTATTTCCCTCTCCTACTCTTTTCTCGTTCTTTCCCTTTGCAGCCCTTTTCTCACCTTTTTCCCTTTGTTACCACTTTTACATTTTCATGTCAGTTACATTTGAAATAAACACAAAGCAATTTCTAATAAAGTTTTATATACTGTTTCACGTGGGGCATGATCTTGCCAAGGTAAATCTGTTGGGCCTCACCTTGACACTGAGACAATATTTATGAGTCCCACACTGCCAGGCAGGAAACTTTAAAAAAAATGTGTTCACAGCTGACAGGAAGTCTCTACAAAGGATAACAGGGACTGCAGAGAAAATGATCTGCCCCTTCTGGAGAACATTGCCAGCTCCCGTTCCCATGTTAAAGATTGATCTTTTTCTGCTAAATCTTCCTACTGGGAAAAATGAAGCATTTAACCCTCATGTTATGTTCGTTTCTGAGGTATAGCAATAATGTTTGTGGGTCAATTTGACCCTGGGACTGTTTAATCATGCAATAGTGTCAGACACCAAAAAATTCCTCCAAAACATTTTTGTATCTGATTAACTCCAATACTAACCATTTCAATCAATATTTGTGCAATGATGTTTTTTTTTATTTCTCAGAAATTAAGGATCAATGACGACAACTTACTCATTTACTCATTTGGACATAAAAAATGGAATTTAATTTTTTTTATGTCCACTGATAAAAACCCAGACACAAAAAAACTATTTCCTTGAAATTGATCTTTGGTAAATTTTTTATATTACACTTTTTTTTCTTTATAATTGAACTTGAGACAAATATTCTGTTCAGGGTCAAATTGACCTGCTGATTAAAATCAAGACAGATGAATCATGCAGAGAGTATTTATGTTTTCCTCCACTTCTGCTGAGTGTCACTCAGTGTGGGTGGAGTTTGTCCACGGAAACAGAAAAGATTCCCATCAAAAGTTGTATGAACACCTGCTTTCTCACAGTTTCCTAGTGAAATAAAAAGAGTAGTGAGGGGGTGGACTAGTGTGTGTGTGGGGATGTGCATGTATGCATGTGGTAGCGTGTGTTTGTGTGTGGGGGGTGAAATATGGGTCATAGCTACAAGGAAACATATAGAATTGGACATTTTTTAATCTTTTTTTGCACTTCAACTTGACTGCTGGGTCAAATTGACCCAAACAGTATCTATGTAAAAAGTAAACGCAGGGGGGGAGTTACAAATGTGTAAAATGAATACATTTTCAATTTATATGTAGAGTGCACCTATTAATCAATCAATCAATCAATCAATCAAATTTTATTTGTATCACATTTCAGCAGCAAGGCATTTCAAAGTGCTTTACAGAATCAATCATTAAGTCAAGTTCCATCAATAAATTTGTAATTGATTACATTTCAAATACAATTCTAAACAGGTGGGTTTTCAGTTGAGATTTAAAAGAAGTCAGTGTTTCAGCTGTTTTACAGTTTTCTGGAAGTTAGTTAAAAATTTGTGGTGCATAGATGCTGAAAGCTGCTTCTCCTCGTTTGGTTCTGGTTCTGGGGATGCAGAGCAGACCAGAACCAGAAGACCTGAGAGGTCTGGAAGGTTGATACAACAGCAGATCTTTAATGTATTGTGGTGCTAAGCCATTCAGTGATTTATAAACTAACAACAGTATTTTAAAGTCTATTCTTTGAGCTACAGGGAGCCAGTGGAGGGACTTTAAAACTGGTGTTATGTGCTCTATCTTCCTGGTTTTAGTGAGAACCTGAGCAGTAGCATTCTGAATCAACTGCAGCTGTTTAATTGATTTGTTGGACAGACCTGTGAGAAAAATAGAAAAAGTTTTGTGCAAAAAAATACTTCCAACTATTTTAAAAATTATTTTAAACTTTAAAACGGGTCAATTTGACCTGCAACATAACAGGAGGGTTAAATCATAACAGGAGTCCAAATGACAGCAGAAAAATGTAAGTAATTAATGATGAATTTCCTATATATTCTATGCCCATGTTTTTATTCAGGTAATTGATTAAAATTCCAGTAAATTACAACATACATCTCAAATCCTGCAGACAACATGACTTCACATCTCTCACTGATTGTCATCAGCAGTGGCTGCTGTCCTTCTACCAAGCCACTATTGAGTCTGTGCTGATCTGCCATGTCACTGTGTGGTTTACTGCATGTTCAGCAGCTGACAGGAAGGCTCTGTAGCTCACAGGGTCTGCATAAAAACTAATCGGCTGACCTTTGGGCATTCTGGAGCTTGGCACATCTGCACAGATACGTCCAGCCCTGGCCACCTGCTTTTTCTACAACCATTAGGGAAGAAGTTTCAGTTCCTGAGAAACAGGACTGACTGTCTAAAGAACTGTTTTCATCGGAACACTGAATTCAGCGCTTGCTGCTATAAAAAAAAAAAACACCTCACCCTTTTTAACACTGACACTTGTGACCATGTGACTTTGCTCCAACTTGAACAGTGTATTTCATTCTGTTATTTATCATCATGATTGTTCCTTGCTATTGGTTTTATATATGTATATTTACAAGCACTATTTAGTGGCAACTGTTCTTTCATCATGCAATAGTGTAATGGCAATAAAGGCTTTAAATTTATATTACAGCATTTATACTTTGACAAGTGCAGAAATAAAAAAAAATTAAAAACAAGGACAGAACTAAACAAAAGCAACACTGTATTTCTGTTTATGGTACAAAACAATCTGTGGAAAATCCAATCAGTTTTTAATATTAAGAATACAAATATATGCCATTCTACCAAGGTTTAATAAAGTATAGTGATTCAGTAGAGTGCTGTATCATTATAAATATGATTTAACTTTGTTATTATTTTCATATATACGCATTGCCTGTTTTGTGTTTAAAGATGCATCAATGTAGATAGTTGCTTATGGTTGCTTATGGTGTAAAGAATTAACTTTTGAGAGAAGGGGTAGACAACACAAGACTATTTTTCTGGAAATTACTCCTTTTCATTCAAAACCTTTGCTTATGTCAACATGTGACATGTTCTTTTTAAAGAGCAAACGAGTGAAATAAACAAATGTTTGACTAGTCTGTAGAATGATTTGAACCGATTTGTACATCACTATTTCTGCTGATAGAAAAACAGCCGAGAAAAGAAAAATGGTTCCTCAAAAATTCCTACACAGCGTTTCTTTCTACAAAGCTGATGAAATACGGGACAGCTCTCAAAGGAGCTTGAGGCAAAATTAGCTTCACACTGATAGGAGGAGGTGTGGGTTATTCATGCATCAAATTTCAGTTGCAAAAAAAATTAAACCTAATTAGTCAGCAAAGGTGGTTGCAAAAAACAGCACATTCCCTGTCTTCCTAGTGTAGTTTTGATTTGGTCAGAAATTTTAATTGGAAGTTCTGTTTATAAGCACAAAGAATTTAAAAGTGCCTTTTTACATAGTGATGTCAGATTGATAAACTGTTATGAAAGGGTTATCTTGGAAAATAAATGTTTTGCTTATTTACTGGGAAGAATGAACTGATAATGAAGGTTTCTGAGCAAGTGCTATACTTATGAAACTGATAAAGTTTTCAGGGAAAATATTTTTTCTTCTTTTTCCAACCAAAACTCCTCTGAACAAGGTTTGATTTAGGGACAAAGGTACCCATTAACCAGAGACGGGAAAAGCTTTGAGAAACTCCCTACAGGAGAGAGATGGGTGGAAGGCACCGTGTACGTGACAGATAAGATATAAAAGGAGAATTGTATGTGTTAAGTTTCACTTCTTCTTCTTCCTTCTCTCTTGCTTTTGTTTTCTCAGATGCTGATATTTACTCTGATTTTCTAAATAAAATATCTAAAGACAAATCCACATGTCTCTGATTGATTCAGTGTATCGCTCTCTCCCAAAACAAAAAAGATTTTTCCTAAACAAGGTCTATTCACAAGAAACATCAGACCAGTACCTAGGTAATGTTTTGTGAGTACAAAAACATTACCTCCACTAATAATGGTATGACGCATGGCGCTAATCATTCCTAAAACCTTACTTTGTCTGTTTTTCCTCGAATATTCTGTTGCAGATGCAAATTGTGACTATTCGGCCCCCCAGCACAATGTGAAGGTTAATTATTATACAGTAATTGGCCTTTTTTGCATCGTTTTTGCAGTGATGCAAAAAAAAGATCTAAAATAAACCTTTATGTTTTTCTAACATACTTGGACATAGATATTTAATTTTAATTTAACAACACAAAAAAGGCTAAGTTGTACAAATAAGCAATAAAACAAATGAAAGAAAAACCTGTTTTATTTTAATTTCATTCGTAACATAATTAAAAATACATATATACATATTGATCCTCTCTATGCGCAAACTGGATCAGAAATATGATCATGTGTGCTTAGATTAAGTTTAAAGTACAATAAGAGCAAACTATAGTGCCACATTTGAAGCAAAGCACTGAACAGATAAACATGCTATTCATCAGCTCAAGAGACCTTCTTTTATGTTTCTAAATGGACACATTTGGCATGGAGCTCCAGTTTCAACAGTTGTCCTTGTCAATTGTCTGAAGCAAACCAGGGGCAATGTGTTCAGTTTTTTACGATTACTAAAGGACTGAACTTATTGTTCTGAGGTGATGACTCACAGAAAAGCCAGCAACACTGTCTCCCTTGAAACTATTGTTTACACAGATTAGTATTACACAAAGCCTGGATTGCTCCCTTAAAAGGCCTTTTAAGGATTGTATCGGGGCAAGCTTTGTGCAGCCTTTAGCTTGTGTTCAGCCTGGTGTCATTTACCGTTGACCCCAACACTAAAGGCAATACTACTGGAAAAAAATTTAAAAAGAACTAGTGTTACTTTTTTGTGTGTTTTATTTTTCAAGACTTAGTAGTTTAAAAAACTACTACGCTTTAGAAATAGACAGGTCGACCTACAGAACTGGAGTTTCAATCCGTCAAGACATTTTTATTATATAAACCGAACTGATTCCACACTTATTCTGTTTGAGTGTGTGTGCATGGTTGGGTCTCTCTTTCATAATATGGGATTTGTTCTCTAAACACCTAAAATCCAATCGTGAATAAATCTGTCATATAAAAGAAGTCAAAGAGTGAATGTTTCACCTGATCACAAGCAATGGGTTACACAAGAAGTATAAAACTTTTTATAGATTTAGGAAGAGTAAATATCACATTTTCCCACAAAACTATCTAAAGTACTGCCACTTTGTTTATAAATGTGACCTACTTTTACCAGCATCTGCAGATTTATAGATCCTAATAAATGGAGGTTCTAACTCCACTATTAACCACAACATATTGTTTTCCTATTGTAACTAATCTCTGTTATGTTGTTGTCCAGAATTGTTTCTATTAATATTTTACTTGAGTGGCTAAAATTAAACAGTTGCTGTCTAATAGACTGACTTTTGCACCTTTTGATAATTGGGGGCAATAAATTCATGAAAAAAATCGATATGTAACTGAAAAGGCAACAAAGATTGCAAACCTTTTTCCAACACTTACGTCTCCAGTTGTGGTAAATAAATCCACAAATTTATTAAATTTACCACTCCTTTACAGGTGACTGTATGTGTTTTTATTTTATTATATTTTAGTTAATTATAACTAAGGGTAGCATGGCACATTTGACTGAATTATTATGTTATATTGGTGTATTCTTTCTGGGAATCCCAGCAGAGCTATATCTGGATCTTATTATCATAATATCGAATAGCTAACCCAGATCACAGTAACACATGTAGGTCACGCAGAAGTAAATAAATCCCGTAACAAAAAAACAACGCAGTCTGTGAATCACTTGGACCGTGATCCACGTGCAGATGCACATGGATCAGTGCAGCTAGATAATAAGTTACCTGGTCAGATAAAGGTTTCTTAGATTATTTGTTGCTAAGTATGTACTGCTAGATCTTTTTATTATTAAATTCCTAAAGCATGTGAAAACATTTCATCACCCTGCTGAAATGAAACAGAATGTCAGAAAATAACAGCAACAATCAGTCAGAAAATAATCAAGATCCAGGGTTTTTCTCCAAACAGTTAAAATCATTATTATGATTTTTAACCTTTTATTATAAATCTTCCAATTAATATAAACTAGAATAACTACACATTTCTGAAAGTCTCATTATTTATAGTCCATAGTCCCCTTATAGTCCATACATACATAGTCTTGTACATCTGTAAATAAATATTTATTTGTACCATCTCTTTAGTTGTAGATTCTTAATTTTAAAAACATATTTTCTTTAACCTTTCATGCATTTGTTTTTTTTTATTTTCATGACCTTCCCCTCATGTTTGTTGTTGCAGTTAATTTAGAGGCATCTGACTGGGAACAACAAAACCTTCCACCAAATACTATGCTGAGAAACTTATTTGAAGGAATGTTATAAGCTCTTCCACTATGTCAACTGAAAACTTTCTTGTTGTGACCATATTTTGCATCAGCCACCTAAGATTTACAACATGTTGATGTCTGCAAGCATTTGGAATAAACTGCAGACTAATTTGCAAAATGTAATCTGTGTATGTATTTGTTTTAGAAGAGTAAAAAGTAAAAAAAGATTCCTGAGTGTGTAAAAAGATTTGCCATATCACAGCTATGCTAACTAGATGTTAATCTGTTAATCTTTTTTGTATTTATTTGTAAAGTAAATAAACTTCCTCTAGTACCTGTTATATATTTTTTAAGGGTTTTTATTTTCTATTATAGCCACTAGAATGAAAGTGCAATTTATGCTTTGTACTGTACATGCTGATCCACTTGATATCTTTAGCAGAGCATAACAAAAATAATGTTATGAATGTTGGATTTACACAAATAGCTAAAGTGAAGCACACACAATCTGCACGTATGATGTGAAGTGTATACAAACACTGTTCTTACTATTTTACAACTTCTCCTCTGTTGTAGACCTCTCACACAATCTATCATCCATATCACCGATACTTTAAAGGTTACTGGAGATCAGATTCATTGCTAATGACGGCTTTCACATTTAAGTTTATTAGACTGGAAGACAAACATTTGCGTCTTTACAGAGAAGCCATAAAGTGACTTGGAAGGTTGAATGGTTCACTGCAGAGTAGATTTATAATAGAGTAAGGTTTACTTTACGCTGACCTATTCCTTCCCAATAAATCTTCTGCATTTGTTTTATCCACTGCCTGGACGTCATATGTGTTGATGTTTTATCTTTTCAATACTTTTCTCATCACTTTGGCGTGCCTTTATTACACCTTACGCAGGAGAAAATACAACAGCAGAAAACTGTGCTCGTCACTTTGTATTTAGTTTTAATCCTGAATCAAATTTCACAAGTTACAAACTGAAGTGTAAAAATATTTGCTTTAGGAAAAATTAGAATTCAACTTTATTGTCATTGCATTGTCACAAGTACTGTACAAGCGACGAGATGTAGTTTGCATCTATCTAGAAGTGCTCTACGAGATATATGTAATGGAAGGACTGTAAAAATCAACTGTTGCAAAGTGAACATTTATTATCAGAAAAATTTAACAGAAGCAATCATGACCTAATCAAAGTAAATTACTTTGTAGTGGGCTAAAGTGGAAAATTGATGGTTTGTGGGCAACTGGATGAAAGCAGCAAGTAGTGCTTAGACCAAAAAATATGATACTGAAATGTGTTTGGTACTATCCTAAAATATGGAAAGAGCTGCATAAAACACAAGAAATTTTACATAGTTCCATGTTTAGTTTAGTCCATAGTTTAGTTCCATGCATTGAAGGCATGGAACTAAATGCAAGGTAAAGGACCAGGACAAATGTCTGATTACTGACATTCTATTAAATTTTGAGGGCAAATAAAAAAAACCCACATTTGATTAAATTTATTTATTTACAGTGCATAAAACAGATATTGAAATTAACAATTTCTCAGTAAATACACTTCTAGTATATGTATTAACATGAACATTTTCCAAGAAGTTGGCAACAACCCACATAATTCATATGAAAAAACTAAAACAAACTAGTGCATAAATTAAAATATTTGAAAATTTGAAAGTACGTATGTTTTTTTTAATACAACTTTTTTCCTGTGGTAGATAATTGAATTCAACTAAACAATGTCTATAATAATGGAACCAATTATGATATGGCATACAACAAGTGGTATCGTTTTGTGTATTGATTTTTTTCATGTCAAGAAACTTTTAGATTGCCTAGAAGCTAATATACTTGGCTTAGGATTTAAATGTTTCTCTTTTGAAGAATTTCATGGATCTCCCTCTACTTTAAATATGTACCTTTTAGTTACAATAGTACAATTTGATATTCTGGGGTTTGTTTCCTGAAGTCAGAATGCTGAACTGTTCAATAAATAATCATCAAATGGTTTTCTACAACAAAAAACAACTGAGTGAGCAGTTTTCATGGGTTGTTCTTTAAGACAATAAGGTGTTAGGTAACAGAAACAGTGAGTGTGTTTGTTTCCCAAGTGTGTTGGCCTTTCACTGCGTAGTTTTTTGTCTTTTTATTGGTCGTGCTGTGATGTAACATATAATTTAGAGGCTTCACAGCTTTAGATCTATCAGTAACTGATTTACAAACCCAACAGCTCAGATAAGGATAGGCCACAGAGGATAGATTCATGAAGCCTCATTAATGTTTTGATTATCACTTACTAGAAGCTTGACTGCTTACTTGCTTAATATTCAGTGATTTCATTAATCTAAAACACATTTTAAATGGTCTCATATCTATATGAGAGAACAGCAAACAGAAGGTTAATTCTGCTTTTTGTAAATGTTACCCTGCAACCTCGGATGGCTGAGGGTAATGTAGTAGATGATCTTCCCTCAACGTGTGATGCTGCGATACAGAAAAGACGAGACACACACGTTGAGCTCCTTTTACCTTCAACAGGAAGATTTATTCTTCTGGTGATGACCATACTCCATATACAACACTACATATGCAATACTTCATATCAAATACTTCAGGTATCACTGTATAACTTCAACAAATGACCCTTCGATTCAGTACATTACAAATGACTGCGATATCCCTTTAAACCGAACAAGAATTATTTTAACATGCTCCATCATGAATTTTATTGAATGACAAAATACTTTAGATAGCTTTTAATTATCCAAACCAATTAGTTTTGTTTTAACTCAAATATCTTGTCCCTTTTCCTCAGACCTTTTGTATTTTTAACTCTCAAAATAAAAATATATGGATTTGCTTTTAACTATTTTAATAGCTTTTACAATTTTTATTCTGCACAACATATACTCATTGAGTTTGACAACAACATTGTTTCTGTGTTATTGAAATAACCCATAAAGAAAAGACACCAGAAAAATGTCTTTTACCGTTTCAAAAGTGAAAAATACAATAAGTTCAAAATGAATTCAATCTCTAGGCCTTCAACTGTTTCTCAGCTAGCTCAACACATGTACAATGTTCGTTCGCTCGCATTAGCATTAGTTAGCCTCCCGAAATACGTCCCGTTTTCTACACAATGTCCATCCAAAGCTGTACAAAGTGACCCGCCAGTTGACTCTCGAGTCTATAACCTCTTAACTCTTGAAGGACACCACATTTATGCATCAACATACATTTTTACTGACCTGCGACATAGAAAAGACGCGACACACGTTGAGCTCCTTTTACCGCCAACAGGAAGATTTATTCTTTTGGTGTGCTCAATCTTTTCTTGGTCACTAACGCGTCAGCGCCCCTAGCGGCCATGTGTAGAATTGCACGGACTAACTGAAATAACACTAAAGAACTTATTACGATGAGAAATTAAAGATACAAAATGAAAAAATATGTTGGGGTGCCTATTTTCTTACTTCTTGGTTTTGTTTACTAACTTGTTTTTCACCCCTCTACATAAAACAATATGAAACAATCCACCGCCAGAAAGATATACTTATCTTTTAAGGTAAACGCCCCACAGCAAAAAGTGCATGAAAGCGATATGATCTGTACACTTTCTAAAAATACTTTGTAATATAAATGAAAATTCTCACTCAATGGTGGAATATATGAGATGCACCGGGTGCGACCACAAAGTCGCACTAGGAAAAGTGATACCAATGTGTCTTTTTATTGCTTTTGAAAATAAGTTCTTAATGATTAAGATCACACACATTAGTACTTAATGGTGGATAGCAGATGTTTATAGCAGGTATTTCCTTTGGTCATAAACATCACAGAGAGCAGACTTTGATACCATTTCAAATGAAAGAGCTGTGATAAATAGCTCCTTTCAAAATGCAATCTAAGGATGAGGCTAGCAAAACTTTTAAATTAAAGATCTTTATCTTACAATGTGCTTCAGACATTATTCTTATGCTAAATATATAGATAATTACATTATTATTAATAGCTTTCTCCTGCAGCTCACATCTGAATCTTTTAATGTTTTTAAGATGCTGTCTTCCAGCACAGAAAATAAAGCTTAAATATCTTTCTAGTATTAAAGAAACATTTAAGGATTGACATATATACTTGGTGAAATTTGGACACAATATCTTATTAGCTAAGTTTAGGAAATGGTATGATTTGGGAATAGGAGGACTTAAATTTAATGTTTAATGTCTTAATACAAAATATGTTGCTTACTGAACCACTTCACAACAACGTAAAAATGATGAATGTGGAGAATATTCAAAGACATTCAGACTTAAGCTCAGAATTTTCTTTCCTTCAGTGTCAATTAGTCTTACCCGTTGCCTCTGGAAAAGGCCTTGTCCTGTGACTTACAAGTAGGTTTTCTGCTCCTTGGAGCAAAACAAATGTGTTTGTTCTGTCAATGGATTTTGGCAAGTAAACAAAGAGTACCATGAGATTAATTAACTTTGGGTGTGTGGCAAAGATTTTGGAAAACAGGTCAATGTGAGAATTAACCAGCAGACTGAAGGTATCAAAATGCCACATCATGTCATGTTCATAACTTCTAACCCCATCCCTGATACTTCACCTCACATCGCCTCCTAAAAATGTCTTCAATTATTCAGCTAATCTAAATTATTAACTGTCATCCTGATAGACTTGGCTGTGCTGTGGGTCACGTCTACACTGCCCACACATTTCCTGCAGACCGACCTCTCAATTTCTTGGCAGGCTGGTGGCCTGATTGTCTAACATGGATATTATTGATTAACATAGCAATCCCAGCCACACATTCCACATCCTCCCACCTCCATCTGCAAAATGAAACACAAATTGCAACTGTGATGATTAACTGAAGCCTTAAAGGGGAACCTGTATGTTTTCATTAGTAATGAGTTCCTTATCCTCACTTATCCGAGCCAATCCCATCAGACAAGCCCACTCTCTGCAAATCATGTGCTTAGGACTGATTAGTTGTTTTGCTGAGTTGGTATGGTTGGTAATAAAAACTATTCATATTTTGTTGGAAGCATCATGTAGAAATGATGATGATACAGATTTTTTTCAAAAATTAAGACAATACCAGAAGAAGGAAGGAAATGTTGGAAAACTGGCCAGAAACTGTAACTTTATTTTCATTCATGACTTATTAATGAAGATAATCTTTCAGTTATTAGTAATATGAAACCGGCTTGTAAAGTAAAAAAAAAATAAAAGTGCCTTTAGTGTTTACAGTTGTCAAACACAGTACACCATACATAGTGGGTGGGAATCCCACTATGTATCACCCACTATGTGACATAATGAGAAGTGAGTTCCCTTGAACATATTTGCACATCAAACAGGGCAATAAATTTGAATGAATGATATCAAAATGCGTAAATCCAGAGGAGTCAAAACCGAACCTCCGATAAAGTTATGAGACAGATGTACAGCAATCTTGATGAGTGTGGTTGTAAATTTAAAAAGATGAGATGTCATACACAGTGTTTACACCAAAGGGGTTGTTAAAGTCAACACAGTCATAAATGTAGATGGAGTGTATATGAGGTGTTTGAAAGTTTATAAAGCTCTTAACTTTCTTTTAAATATTAATTATGAAACATAACTGGTTAACCTAACAGTAGGATTTAGGAGGCCTCAGCAATTAACCAATTAATCAGTTTGTCCATTTGGAAGACCCATTTTTGCCCATTTTCTCTTGAGACAGAAAGTTTGAGGTACTGCCCTAAAACACACCCGCTTGTGTTGCTCCACTTTATTCAGATGCTGAGAATTACCAGTCAGAATAACCTCTCAGAAGCTTATAAACCCATGACTTCATAAACTGGGTTTCCCAAATTGAGTAATCTTAGAGTATGTAAACATTTTAATTTGAAGGAAGAAATAAACAATTTTCATATTCTCTGTAATTATTATCAAACAGTTAAAAAGTCTAAATAATATGGAAAATTCCAAGATAAAACATAGGTTCCCACAAAGATGACCATCTTCATCCCTTCATGCCCACAATAAAGATATTTGATGGCTGCCTGCAGCAAGATAATGTATCACCATACAAAGCTCAAATGATCTCAAATGACAGTAAGTACACTGCTCTCCATGGATTTCAGTTCTATTGACTCAGTTCTATCATAACATCTTTAAGATGGTATGAAACCCAAGATTCACATCTTAAAGATGCACAGATTACGCATCTTCTGCAACTCTGTGATGCTTTAAAATCAATATGAACCAAAATCTCAGGAATTTGTCTGACATATCGTTTGATCTGTGCCAAAAATAATAAAGGCAGCTGTCAAGGCCAAAAAGGGTTTGACTTGCAAGGTGTTTCTAATAAAATCACTATTGAGTGTAAGCCAAGCCATTGCAAAATAATGACTGACATAAGAAGAAAAGAGAAGTAGAAAGGAAACTGAAAACGTAAACAACAGGTTTTAAAGTGTAGGGTTAAAGATTTAGATCAGTCAGACAATCTTGACCCTATTGCTAAATGTGTTCTGGATAATATACAAGCATGACAATGATACCTATGGCCTGCAGCAAAAGGGGAATCATGTTTATTCAGTTACACCCTGAATTTTCTGATATTTTAAAGAAAAAAAAAGCACCAATATGCATAGGTCCTATCATCCAAGTTAATAACATTAATAACATTTGTCACACAAACTTTCTCCAGTGTCTTAAGGGTGAAGTGACAATTATCGTTTTTTTCACTCTAAGTGGAGGAACCCCAGCTCCATAGTTTTTACTACGACAAAAACAAATGATCTTGAAGCTTCAGTGAGATTCTGTGTTGATCACACATTTTTGGTATCAGTGCTTTTGAACATTTTTTAACAGGCAACAAAGATTTATACACTGAGCATATGACTGAATTTTCTTCTGTCGAAATCACACCCTCATCCAACACAGACCATAATGACTTCGTAAAAGGGAAGTTCTTAAAGAATAATTACTTTGAAAACAACTAAATTTTCTGTATTTCTTACTCACAGACATTAAAAGTAAGCAATTATTAGGGATAGAGGGCAACAGTGTATTGAAGATGCTCAGAAAAATTCCCAGTTGCTGGACTAATGGTTCCTTCGTGGCGTGTGTGTGAAAAATTGAGCTTCATGAGCTCGTTAAAAAACCTCCAGATGTGTTGGTGGCATGCCAAATGCTCACAGAGCTGTGTGAGTGCTGGTAGGTTTCATGCCACACCAAAACAAAATCAGTATATATATAGGGTTTGCTATGTCCAAACCTTGCTGTCTTTCAGATGTTTGAAAAACTGTTTCATTTTTGGAAGGTCACAGGTCTGTGTTTAATTTAGATGACTGACAAAAAGGGCAAACCTGCAACCCGGAGCAAAACATATCTATAGATATTTGGTCTGTAATATATAACCCCGACCTGTCGAGGGTGAACCCTGCCTCTCGCCTGGAAAGTTAGCTGCAGACAGGCACCAGCACCCCTCCTGACCCCACTAGGGACAAGGGTGTTAGAAAATGGATGGATGGATGGATGGATGGATGGATGGATGGATGGATGGATGGATGGATGGATAACCCCCTTTCTTTTTCAATGTAGCCACTTTCATTGCCTAAAAGCTTTCACAGCTGCAGTTGTTAACACTCTGAGTCAAGCAGGTCTCAAATCCTTCAGAGGAGTATAGCTAGTTTGCTTTTTTGTGATAATTAACTCAGATCTGACCAAGCAGGAAGGCAAATTAAATCAAACAACTGCTTATGCACAACTGCACAACAGCAATCCATTCATTCAAGATTCAATAAGCCATATTTTCTCCTCAAATTACTGAGGAGAGATTAACAAGTATTTGATAGGCCAGGATGGTATTTGTGCGTCGATTTATTGGTCTGCCTTAGGACTTTTATTTGCTGTGTGTCTGTCCAAAGCTCTGAACCTGCAGTTTTCTGTGATTAGCACTCTTTATTTTTCCATTGTTTAAAATGTAGGCCCAGCAGGCATTTTAAACTTTAAACAAAGCTTAATAAAAAGGTGTGAGTAGCTGAACGTTTTAACAATGAGATGGTGTGGCTGTGTCGTAATCCATGAATCTCCTGGTAACTGTTTAACCCACGACAGCAGACCACTGAGCCCCAGATCCATAAAAATAATCAGACAGATGATGAGGTCAAAGGAAGATTTATAAATTCCTCTTTAGGACCTTGTAAAACCTTATCAGTACTCATTAACTCATGAGAAAAACTTGGCTCCCATTTGTAGGGACTCTGGTCACATGACTGCCTGACTCCTGGGTTCGAGCATTTAAAAGGAAGCCTGTGGAAGGAGAAAAACCAAACACACTTAGCTGAGCATCTGCTGAGAACAACCCAGAGACCAAAGAAGCTGCAAAACAACCTGCTGCCAACTACCACCATGAAGACCACCTTTGCTGCCGTTGCTCTCCTGGTTCTGGCTCTTGGCTTGACCTCTGAGGCCGTGGAGGTTGAAGTAAGTGATTATGAGGTTTTTGATTATTGCATACTTGATTACATACTTCATCCATCACATGGGGGAGCATCATGTAGCTATCTACCATGTGGCTTGGGCTACAGAAATCTATCTATCTTATCTTTTGCACACATTTTGTCAATGAGCCATTAATAAAACTAAATCTGCTTTTTCCTTCAGGAAAATGGATTGACTTTCTCTCTGGAGGCCGTAAAAAGGCTTCAGGAGCTATCGGAGAGCAGAGCCATGACCGGCCAACTGAATCCAAGGTTCAGGGCAAGCCCCATTTCACTCTGTGCCGAGCCCATGCTGCCCCAGGAGCTGCTGCCCCTCTGCAAGCAGGCAGGAGGGTCTTCATCTCTGGTCAGATTAGGTAAGATGATTAAAAACTAAGCTGCTCATTTAAATTTTAAGCACAAATAGCAAGTCATTAATATGAAATTATGTGAATAATGTGTGACTGAGCTCTCATCTGTCTGATTTTTGCCTTAATTTCAGCTGCGGTTCCCATGGATGTCTGTGAGATCTGCGCATTTGCTGCCTG
The DNA here is from genome assembly GCF_002775205.1 of Xiphophorus maculatus. Taxonomy (NCBI): domain Eukaryota; kingdom Metazoa; phylum Chordata; class Actinopteri; order Cyprinodontiformes; family Poeciliidae; genus Xiphophorus; species Xiphophorus maculatus. Next base: position 9,341,182 of record NC_036462.1, on the reverse strand, counting down.
CACTGGTTGCTAAACTCTCATTGCAAGCCAGAAACCTCTTGCCTCGCTTTAGGCTAATGATCTTTTTGTCCTCCCATCCCCTTTAAAACCTGATAATTATTTTCCCTGAAATGATGAGCCAAAGGCTTTATCCTTGATGTTCTGCCCCAGTGGGCACTTGATATATTTTTGAAATATCTATCAGACCAAAAAATGGCCACAAAAAATATTAATCAGACTGAGGAATGTTTTGAAAACTGTTACTATAGCGTATTGACTTTTTTTTTTATCATTCAACTGACAGCTCTTGCCAAACAATTTATTTTGGATTTTACATTGGATGTTACATTTCTCTTACTTTGCTTTATATATTTAAAGAAATGTTTTCTTTTCGCCTTATTATATTATTGTTATTTTGAATAAAAAGCATTCATTCAATGACCTTGTACATATTGTGCTTTTTCTTAAAAAATGTGTGTTGATTTAGGGACATGTCTAAATTCAGATCTTTTATGTTGAGAAATTCTTCTTATTTACAGCTGGAAAATATAACTTAGAAAAACAGCAATTAATGAAAGCAATTCATGAATTCAAGTTTATTTGAATTTAATTCAAATAAATTCAAAGATTTATTTGAATTAACTGTATTAATTAATACATTTCCAGATCCAGATTTTTTGGCATGCTTCTTAAATTTCCTGTGAGATATTAATATTACTATTATGCCTCAATAGTAACTATATTTCTGTCAAAGTTAGACCCAGAGCTTGCCCATTGTTCTACAGTATGTGACCAATATGAAAGCTTTTTTTAAATTAAAAGCTTTAATTGGGGTGCTGTGGTGACGCAGGGGCAAAGCACAACCCATGTATTGAGGCTTTAGTCCTCATGCCGGTGGTCAGGGGTTCGATTCCTGGCCTGGCGACATTTGCCGTATGTCTTCCCCTTCTTTCCTGTCAAACTACTTTCAAATAAAGGCCACTAGAGCCAACAAAACATTAAAAAAAAGCTTCAATTAAAAAAGTAGGTTAGTTATGCTAGGTTAACTTTTATTACTTTAACACAAGGGTGCCCAAAGTCGTTCCTCGAGGGCCAGTCTTGTGTTTTTTTTTATGTTAATACCTGATGCACTTGAACTTAATCTTTGCTCTGCCCTGGGGTTGTTTTTTGGTTGCCGTGGCAACGGGTCTGCCTGTGACGTTAAGCTGACAGATTGAGAAAAATATAATATAACCACCCTTTTTTCTTCATTTTGTCCGCTGGGCAAATTGTATCATTTGTTCGTAGAACGTGGCGAGATTCAGAGCAATCATCAAATAGGATGAAATATTTCATAAAGCATATAGGAGTCAAAGTCTGTTAAATTTTAAACCATGGCTCCTACAGCGACAATTAAGTAAAATTTAATTATTGGTCAAAATAAAAGAGAAATTTGCCTTGTTCTCTCTTGTATATTTACATAACTGACAGAAACCAAACTATTTATATATTTAAATGCGATTTATATGAGAGAATATATATTTTTGCATCCAAACATCAGCATCTCAGCTTTAAGCCACATTTTATAGAATCCAGTAAAGTCGATGGTCACTCTACTCACCAACTGCTCCAACCAGACTCAAAAATGTTTGCATCTTTAATATTTGCTACATTAAAGACACATCATATCTCATCTGCTATGTGTGAGTCAGCAGGACAAAAGTTTTGCCAACCAACTGAGGAACAGCTGTGGAATCAGAATCTTATAATTGAAAAATACAAAGTTTGCACCAACAAGGACTTATTTGGTTTACACAGAAGTTATTTATTCTGCTTTTGAAATGTTTAATAATATTTTGATTGTTACAGAACCTCATGTTGTTTGTCATTAGCACTTGATAAAATCAGACAATAAAAGGCAACTATGTGATAATTCTTCACAAAAAATATTACTGAATTATGAAACTGTTTTCAACTGTAGGCAAGCATTGAGCAAATAACAGACTTATTCCATAAATTAGAATATGACGGAAAAGTTCCTTTGTCAGCAGTTCCATCACCAAGTGAAAGACATTATATAGATCATAGACTATAGATTTATTAGATTACTTCCGTTTTAAGATATTTATATTTCATAGTATGTTTAATACCTGCTAAAAGGTTATTTCCGAAAGGTCCTATCAATCTGCCAAGCCTGATCAGGATGTATATCCTAATTTATTGAATAAGACTGTCTGGCATTCACATGGAAGTTTTGGCTTTATTCTTAGCACTAAAAAAGAAAAGGCCTTCCAGTAACTGTGGGTGCACCAGCATCCCCCGACTCCTCCTTGTCCCCACCAACTTGCAACACAAAGTTACACCCTTGGATTTCATTGTTAGCAAAACTCGAACAAGCAACCAAAAAGTCTAAAAGTCACATTTATTAAATTACCCCCAGCTCATCTGAGGTTATTTGAGCATGTATTGATGCATATAAAAAGCGTACCTGTCGAGGAAGAAAATCTAAGATTGTAAAGTTTCCTTGAATGATTTGAGTGCCATTATTACTAAAATTCCTCAAGACATAAATTATGTTTTACTATTTAGCGCACCGTGTTCCAACCCGGTGATTATTTATGTTGTGCAACATTCTTACTACCGTCGTATTCATGTCTATGCTTCTGCCTATGATTTGTTGATTAATGCTAAGTGCTAGCAGCATAACGTCCAATTTTGCAAGATGAGTCCGGCAAGTAATATGGAGTTATTTAATTGATTTACGATAATGTCCTGGCCTTACTGTTTTTCAGGAAGTGATAGGCCTCCTTAAAATGATTGCCGCGACGCATGGAATGCAACAATCATTCTCTTCCTGGAGGTGCTGCTGCCTAGTGGCTGATTTGGAGCGAATGGCGGCCAAGTTCATGCCGGGTGTAAGGATACAGGTGGAGTGAAGACTGATTCATACATACTGTAGATGTAACACAACGGGCTGCGGTAAGCTGATGCTTCGGTAAGTGTAGCTTTTTGAACAAGCAGGAAAATAAATTTTCTACCTTCCCTGACTATATGGGTGGCAGAGAGCACCGTGACAGTATATAGCTGGGATCAGTTTCTGTGTGTGACAAAGGAGCCAAAGATCCCGTCTCGCACATTAACACAAAAGCTTTAGGTGGCTGGGCAAAGTGAGAGTTCGTCTATTAAATTGACTGAAGATGAACACATAAACTACAATCTGAGGCATAGACACTTTTTTAGAAGTGTTTTTTTGATCCTGCTGCTTATTAAATTGGATATAATTTCTGATTTTTGAATAATGTTTGCTCAGGTTAACTTAAAAAGTGAGCTATTATTGCCACAGGTTAATTTTCTAAACTATGTAAATGTTAGTGATGCACAAATGTGAAAATTGGCACTGATACTGATATAATTACTAATATTTTATTTTATGATTTTTTTAATTGATTACTCAATTAATCATCAAAATAATCTACAGATTACTCAGTTACTAAAATATGTGTTTACAACAGCCCTAGAAAATACCATATCTTGCATCTGCATCACATGTAACACCTATACACTGAAATTTGCATTACATCAAAATTCAGCAACGTAAATAATTCATTTTGTGCAGCTAAATTATATTATCATACAGCTCAGAGCCCCAGTGGTTCTCGACATATCAGCAAATCCTCAAACCTGTTAATTTAACTGGCTAACAGCTAACTTAATTAAAAAAGTGGAGCCATATGGAGAAATTCCGACTCAGATTGCTACACTGAAAAATTAGGAATGAACATTGTAATAGGTTGTCAAGTGTTTGTTGTTCTACTCTAGAAGTGTATTTAATTAAAGGTAAGAATTAAAAGCAGAGTGTAGTTATTCTAGGATAAGTAATTCAAAAGTTTGTTTCAGTCAAAACATGGCTAAAAATAATTAGCCATGTTTAAGTGCTGAGATAAAAATATAAAGGTAAACTATGGTAAAAACGTTTGAGTGTAATAAAAACACATGCATGACTTTTACAGCTGACTACATTCTTCTATTACCTTCTGTTCCTTTTTTTCCACAGCAGCTAATTGCCCCATGAATGCAGCGGCTACTTACGAGTTACATAATCCTAAATCAATGTCAGTGAAAATTTATTGCAGCCCTTATTGATTTTTCCAAGCAACTTTTTCACTCATTGTTTTGCCTACAACTATTGCATGTGTGTGTTTGTCACGTTTCTTTTTAAGTCATGACAGAACAGCTGGTGTTTATATATATTGCATCATGATCACACACAAAGAGAGAAAATAAACTTTTTATTTCTAAAATGCATTCAACTGGGATGTTTTCCACAAGAAGATTAATTCAACATAGCACATTTCTATGATAAATTACGTAAATCATAACTTATGGACTGATTTATTGGGGCCAGAAAGCACAGATCATGGAAAAAACTTTTATGTTGTTTTGGACAGATATGTTAACTTTTACAACCACATATATATAGTGTAACTCAGTTTACTATCGTTGTAAAAATGTTGCTAGAATTAAAGGTTTCTTTTTGTGATGGCCAAATCTAGAGTTACACTCCACTAAAGTTGAGTGCACCTTTGCACCTTTTATTCATCCAAACACATTCACACTTGAATTTGGAATGAAATTTTCATTGGTTGGTTTAAATACAGTTATTCTATTTGTAACCATGAACATTTAGCTCCTCGTGTATTCATTGTTTATCTTTATTTGTGCTTATGACTAATACTTATTTCTTTTACCGGTTACCAGCCAAGGCCCCTGACAGTTGCCAGACAAAAGATGGTGCCTAGGGCTAAGCACACCTAAATACATGGATTTGATTGGACTGCACTACCAAGTCCTACTAGAGAGGGGGGACTTGTAATTTCTTTTTTTTTTTTTTTTAATTTGTACTTACCTAAATATTTATATTATAAAGTGTAATATTCATTTTTTGTAAATATATTTACAAAAACTATTTTTCTAATGATTCCTGTGACTCGATTTCCTTTCAGCCCATCATGCTTGTCATAACATGACACAGAAAAATTGGTGCATGAATTTATGTCCAGTAGGTTAGTTTACTACTCTGATGTGTTTACTGGTAGAAAAATCAATCAGGCAGCTGCAGCTCATTCAAAATGCTGCTTCGAGAGCCCTGAGCAACACAAGGAAAATTGTTTCTATTATGATTCTTAAGCCACTGCACTTAGGATTAGATAGATTTAAAATTTAGCAATTGGTCCATAATGTAATAAATTCTTTATTTGTTTTCTCAGTTTCTCATGAATGATAAAGAAATGGACTGAAGATTATACTAGCATATTAACATTAGTTTTTTTGTTTGTTTTTATAGTGCAGTAGTTTTAAAATCTTCGAGGGTTTTTTTATTTTGATGTTTATCCTGTGTTTTGTGAAAAGCGGTTTAAATCAGATAATGTATTGGATGGTGCAGTATTAACAAACATTCCTTGCCTTGTACTATTTTTGTTTTATTGTAACTTCAAATATGAAATATATCTGAAATAATCTTCCCTTTGAACCTTCATTTTCTGGTCTCCATCTGCTCAAAGCTTCATCTCACCATGCAGTGGTATGCCTATTAGGTCCAATTTCAAAATTGGCTCACGATTTGAGACGTGAAAGTGCATGGTCCTCTGACTCTGTCATGGTCCCATGATGGATTGGACACGTGTGCTTGTTCTAATGCTAATGAAAGCATGCATATGCACTGAGCAGTCTCCCATATAAAATTCAGCCAAATATAACGCTTATTTTGAGGAGAAACTTTTAAAGGGAAATTTATAGACAAAACTGAGAACAGGAAGCTGACAAATGTGCGGAGAGCTGTGGTGCAGCTGACATAAATTGTATTGCAACACGGCCTTGAGCGCAACAAGGTCTCAAATTAGATCACTCCCACACTTCAACCATGAACTGGCTTTTCATTGCTGATCAAATAAATCCAGACTCTGACTCACCATTACATCACAGATGCAGACGCAGGAAGATAGAAACTTCTCCTCTAGGAGAACAACATTCTCTGTTCAAAAGTACAAGATAATACATCCACTTTTTCCTTTTTCTAATTTTGGGGGAATTTGGGTTTATTTATTCTTGGAAAACTTTTTTGGATAACAAAAATGTGCAAACAGTAACAAGATTTGTACTACGAGGCTGTTTTTCTACCATCCATTCCTTTGATTTGTCAATGAACTGCTCTGTGACTGTAGGGAAAAGAGTAGAGAACCAACAGTGAAGAACTTAAACTGTCATGTTTTGTGGTAGCAGGTGGTGAGGAAGATGCTGTGGACCAAGGTTGAAATGAAGAAATGACTATTTTAATGATAATGAAGTCAGAAATACTAAGTCCAGGCAGGACAGAATGAGCTGAAGGCTAATAGCTCAATACTGGTAGCAATTAGTAAAACAAGAAACATCTGACAGCAGATTTGACACGACAAGATGACTAGACAGATTAGACAAGGAACAAAGACCACAGGTGAACACAGAAGGTAATCAGGGAAACGAGACACGGCTGGGAACAATCAAGGTGTAGACAGGACAACAGGGAGACTCATAGACACAGAAACCTAAATGAATACACAGGAAAAAAGAAATCCTTACATAAACGCTAAATATTTAAATGTTTAAACGCTTTGCTTGGTTATTAAGATGGTATTTTTAGTTCAATCAAACCACAATTTAAAAGTTTAACAGTCGACTATTTCAGTCAAAAAAACATCTGCAGAAATTATTATTTTTAAAACACACACTCATTCTTGCTGTGTATCTTTAGGTATGAAAGCCTTCTCACCTACTCTTATAAAGTTTTTTTGTTTTGCTCTTAAATTGTGCATTTTGTTCTTGTCTGGACTGCCTGGCTCAACTGCATCAAGTTGTCTCATTCAGCTGGCAGAATGTAGTGAAAGAACTGTTGCACAATTAAAGATTTATATGACAACTGAAGGTGACATAGTTACTTGATTGTGCTATAAAATGGCACTGTGTGCCTAGAAAAACACATAGTGAACCTTTAATCATTGTCCTGTTCTTAAACAGTTTGTTGTCGTAGTGAAATTATTAAAGACATGAATTTCTTCTATTTGCTTTACCTGACAACAAAGTTCATGTACAACTTATTCAATATTTTTTGCCTCTTTTAGCAAAAGTATAATTAAACGGAAGTTTTTGTTTATCTGTGCTTGAAATAAGAAGCTGAATTCTAAGTTATTCTAATTTGTGTTAAGAGATTGGGATTGTATGGATTCTATTAAGTTTTAAATATTTTATCCTACCGCCTGGCGTTACAGTAACAGGACTGAATTTCCAGCTTTTCAATAATTTACTAATTTATTTGATTTTATATTGCACTTCGTTGGTCTTATCACTCAAAGCACTTCATGCTCCAAGACACATTCACCCAACTAAACCACACATTCATAAAACAACACACCAACTGATAGGCAATATGGGATTAAGTGTATTGCACATGGACAAATAAACATCTGATAAAATGCACATTTATTTGAATTTACCATTTTTATTTGAATTGCATTTAATTCACAAAAACAATCTGTTCTTAATGAGTAAAAACACTTCGGTGTTGCAGGTGGGAATTCCAGACACTTGCAAATATTATAAACACTTCAACAAATGACCTACATGATTCCGCTCCTTATGCATACAGTTTGTTTATCGTCCAACAGCTCTGCAGCTTCTACCTGTGAGAAAAGTCAAGAGATGAGATTTATTAGGTGGCACTGCGGGATGTTGAGAGTTGGTTTTAAATCCAAAGTCAACACTGGTTTATGATGATGGCACAGAGACCCAAGATAAGTGCTTAAAACACATGACAGAAGAGACACCATAAACAAAAAAAGAGGATCTAAATCACTCACTGTACATTGGAACAGCCTTTGATTATCTTTCTGAAGTCTCCGTTTTTTTACTCCCCCTGTCTTTCTCACTGTCAGGTGTCCGTGTTAATAAATTACTTAACAATCTGTGCTACCACTTTATAAAGAGGTTGTGAAGGAATCCAGAGATCACAGAAGAAACACTGCTTGAAACTGAAAGGTATTATGAATCTGAAAATGAGGGTACTCGCTGTTGTCCTTGTTTTGGTGCTTTGTGTGTGGAGGGGAACTTTGAGTGTTCAAGTCATGGTATGTAAAATATATAGTTTTACTTTATTTTTATTTTCTGAATTATTTTCTTTCTGGTTCACACTTGCATGTGTTCTTTTAATTCATCATGGTGCAAATCTTTCCAAGTAGCCCTTCCAATTTTGTTGTATTTAAAAAATAGGAATGTACTGGTCAAAGAAAACTTGTAAAGAAGTATTTTTCTAACTCTCTGTATGTCAAAGATTTGGGTTGAGCAACACAATTATTATACCGACAGCCTGTTCTCGAATCTGGTTCTGCAGGTTGGGGACAGGAGTTTTCCCCTGGAGGCAGTGAAGCAGCTGAAGGAGCTGATGGACTTGGAAGACAACCTTAACCCTCACCTCACAGAGACAAGTACTGCTGCCGTTTGCGCCCACCCTCTCCTGCCTCAAGTCTTTCGCCCAGTGTGCCAAGGGAAGGGCGCAGGAATTATTTTCTCACGACTTGGTAAGGACAGGATGTTGGGGATTCTTTAGGCAACATAATTATGGGTTTTATCATGAAATGCTCTTTTCCCAAACTTGCACTTAATCCACTTTTTGACCGTCATAAAAATGCAAACAACTTGTCAAACAACCTTGTTTTAAGTCCACTGTTTTGCAGTGGACGTAAAACAGAACAGTGAAATAAGAACGCAGTAGAGTTATTGTACTGGTTCAGTCAAAGTCCAACCTCACCCACATAGTGGAATTTATTAGTATTATGTTCTGCATAAATGAATTCCAATAAACCTCAAAAAACTGAAACAATATGATTTAAAAAGGAGATTCACCAAATTCTTCCACAAGGATTTGAGACTCTTAAAAACACTCTGATTTATCTGGTTGTAGCAATGTTTCGAAGTAATAATTTTCAAAGGTTGTACTTATGTTGTTTTTGTCATTTTAGAATCTCTTATGTTCATTTTATACACTGAGCGAAGATTTACACAATAACAAATCTGTTAAAAACAAAATCATTTGTTTTATTTGTATAAAACCTTCAAAGAGGTTGCACTCTTTTACGTCAGCTTTTATAGTTTTATTGTGTTGAATGTGGTAGATTGGGGGAACTGTTGTAAGAAGCAAAATTACTTTATAACCAGTCTTCTGTTCTAGATTGAAATCAATAAATGTGCTTCTTAAAATGTCAGATTGTTTAATATCCACTTTGCCTCTCGAACACCTGCGCTCTTATTTTTCCTTTAACACAGAAGTTTATTTCTGACTTTTGAAACAATAATACAGGAAAGGCCTCCTTCCTATTCCAGCTTAACCTTTAGGTTTATCACTCACACACTCTCCTTAAGAGTTTTTGCTTGGATACTGACACTATACACACGCTTTGGTTAGTTTACTCAAATACATTCCTAGAGTTCAAAGTTTACACAATGAATTATCCACATTCAGCAACCCCTGCACCATAAAGTACCTCTAGAATTATAATGCCAGAGAAGTGGCTTGTGAAAACTGAGCAAATAGTCTTTGGGGCCCTTTGAACCTCATCAAGCAGCGTAATTGCAACTGTTCTGAAAGGGAAATGGACCCCCATTATAATTATAGGCAGCATTTAATTAAGCTGAAAAGTTTGTGAATGATAGTACAAGGTAGAATGAATACGAATTTACCCTTTGTTTTTTGTTTTTCCAGTGCACATCATCATGTCACCTGATCCTTGTGAGATATGTGCCAACCCTTCCTGCTTTGGATGTCTGGACTAAAAGTCCCAACTGTTAGATGCTCAAACACATCGATTGAGAGCCTCAAGGGGGACTCGTCTTCAATAGCTTCATTTTCCACGTCTCTATGTTTAAGGCTTCCATGGAAATAACAAAACCCAGCTTGTCACCCAGCAATAAGCCCTTAAGGCCCCATGGCTCAGCGGTCAACAGAATGAATTTTGGATAGCGGTTACATTTAAAAATTATTAGATGTGGTATTTTTTTATACATGCACATTCCAGATGTTGGTAATTATCTATTATTGCTTCAAAGTTTGTTTCAGAGATTTACCACATCACTTGAATAAGACATTCAATTTGGTAGAAAGCCAATGAAGTAGCAACTACATGTAACATAGATTTTTGTTTTTGCATGTCTATTATTAGGCTTATGTTTGGACACTCATGATGATGCCTTTAATCACAGCTTCCACAGGAGTCACTCATCTACCCTTTAGACAAGCTTCATTTAGTTTTATTTAAAGCTGCTCTCCTGCCTACGTCGCCTCTAAATTGCAGCTGCTCATCTATAAACTGCACAACCAAATGAGACTAATGGATCAGTTAATGGATAGATCAAATGAAAGAGGTGAACCATAACAATTACTGTAAAAAAAAAAAAAAAAAAAAAAAAACAGTGGTCAGTTATGCATGTTTGTACCAGTTTGTTCCTACAAAATTTGCATTAAAATGTTTTCAAATAAAAATATGATTTATTGCTTTGGTTAATGTTGTTCTTTTAATTATAATTCCAACAAATATTGTAATTGGGACATCAACAAAATGTTTATACCTTTGTAAAAGAAAATGCAAGCATCCATCTACTCATCCATCCATCTACTTATTCCAGTCGTGGGAGAAACCAGAAATCCACACGTCTCTTTTTCCACTCTAAAGTTCATTCTGGAGAGTGTTGCTGTGGAAGACAGTTATAGTCCCTCCAATGCTTTCCAGGGTCAAATAGGATGTGACAAAAACCTCCAAAGGGAGCAGTCTGAGAGGCATTTTGATCACATCCCTCAACCACTTCATACATCTCAGGATTGAGGAGAATTTAAACCCTGAGCAGACTGTTTTTTATGAACTAGCACAAAAATAGAAAAGAGGGAGACCTCTTGAATTAGTTCGGCCTTTGATTTTTGTCACTGCTGGACAACTGTCGCCCTCTCGCGTTAATTCACTGACATTACAACCAAGTAAAGGATATCAACGTTTTTAACCGACAGGTATCCGAACTTAATGCGCAATCCTTTGATGACTAAGTAAGTAAACAAATGAAACGTAAAACTCTTTTTACGCATGTCAGTTACAATGAGTAGTACAACAGTCGTTCTTGTTCAGTGAAAATCTCTAGCGTGTTAAAGCAATTTTGGAGCCGAGTGAAAGCGCCGAAGAACACTCGCTGCAAAATAGCACAGTAGTACGGAGCCCCCTACGGGACATGGGGAATTTTTTTCTTTTGCAGTTTTGCGAGAGAACGCAAAAGAAAAAAATTCCCCATGCCCCCTAGGGGGCACCTACAGTAGCGTATCAACATCACAAAACTGCAAAAAAAAAAAACGTATTACGTCAGACACGGACTTAGGGTCACATTACTTCTACCGTGGCTCGTTGGTCTAGGGGTATGATTCTCGCTTAGGGTGCGAGAGGTCCCGGGTTCAAATCCCGGACGAGCCCTCTTTTAATGTTCAGCCTTCTGACCGAAGAGATTGACACATACTGTAGACACAACCCATGCATTTAGTATCAATATCATAGAAATGTATTGAAAGTAGTATGTCAAAGTTAATTTTAGTTCTTGTGTAATCATACTGTTGTGACAGTATTATAACTACTATCTTGAGTTTTGATGTTTTATTAACATCGAACATGTTTTTTGATGTTAAATTAAACATGAAATATATGTCAAAAGACGTTTGTTTTGATGGTATCAAAACAGTGTTAGTTTTCATCTCAAGCTTTTAGTGAATAACCCAATAAGTTAACTTTATTTATGTTATGTGGTTTACATGCAGACTTTTTTCTTAATAAATTGTGAAGTTGCTTTTTAACTGTCAGAAAATTTGCAAAAGAATATCATAAATGTAATTTCTTTCTTCGGCTCTGGTGGGGTTTTTTCTAGGTTATTCCCACCAGAGGGCGCCCTACACTAAAATATCTTTTTTGCATACCATTTACTCTATGTTGCATAAAACTGTAAAATCCACAGCAAAAGCAGCATGAGATTTCTTTTTTATGTCCCTCTTCTTTGTTGATTTCTTTTTTATCCTTACCTTTTATCATCTAGATTTTGTTCATTTAGCTTAGTTTTAATTCAATTTAGATTATTTACATAAAGCCAATACACAAAACAAATGTGATCTTGGGGAACTTTAGAGAACCAACAGATCCAATTTAAATACAAAATGTAAATCCATTTATCCATTGTCTCTACCCGCTTATCCACGTAGGGTCACGAACGGGGCTGATGATTTACTCCAACGGTCACTGGATGAGAGGCCTGTGACCCTGGACAGGTCGGCAGACCATCATAGATTGTAAATAATCACCATAATCCATTCATATTATGGTGTAACTGATTCAAATTCACTTGCACACATACCAATATAGTCTTAGCTATAATACTATGCAACCAAGTTCAGTTTACTCAGCTGGTAAATAAGTTTATAAGCAAGAAAGCCCAGATGATTGCATCAAGTCACAGATTTTGCAGCAATTATTATGAGTTGGTTCATTTTGAAACAATCCCTCATGAGTAATAACTTGGCAATAGAGTGTTATTAATAAAATTGGATGTTTTTAAAATTATATTGCATAACACAGATTATCTGTAGAAAAAAATCTATCTCCACTGCCTTCTCCTTGCGCTCTCAGTACTAACTGCAAAAATACACCACTTAGTTAGAAATAACTGTAAATATACAGTACCGATACCAGGAAAATGGTATCAGTACTGTAAATCCTGCTTGTGTACAAGCTGCTCACACTCTCCCTCTTGCTCTCTGCTACAGTTCACCACATGAATGTAAATGTGCAGGCTAGTTAGCATGGCCATTGATGATGGCGGACAAAGTTTTCCTCTGATGGTAAGTTGTTTCTCCACCATAAGTACATTGAGCAGCGTGTCCACAAGAATGATTGTCAACATTAAGACTTGCTCTGATTGGCTGTTTTTAACCAGAGGTAAAGTAGCTTGATTTTTTTCACATCTTATCTGTCTTGTCTACTGTCAGAATATAGTGCCAGTGTAGTTTTAACAAATACTTAAGAAACATACATTTTTTTATAAAAGTTACATACTGCAGCTTAAAAGCAGATTAAATTTGGGGGTAGAAATTACAAAGGGACTTAATTACAAAGTTAGCAATGTAATCCATTTTGTCATACTAGTATTGCTCGACATAACTGAACAAAATGTAAATGTCTGAATAAAGCAAAATATTAAATGTGAGGGATAAATCTTTTACTGTAATTGTACAGTAAACCCAGCTGTCCAATAAAAGTCATGGAAAGCAATAAAGTCATAACATCTTTCTGAACAGTGAACCAACTTTAGTTACACCCACCAAAAACATTGCAAGGAGTAAAAAGAGGCATGAAAAATATTTGTCAATGTTTTGACAAATAATTTTCATGGGTTTTTTAAATACTATTTCCTCCTTCTGGGATCTTACTTTGTCTTAGACAAAATAATTAAGTTTCAGACAATTACCAGTCTTTATTGGAAATGACCAAGACATGTCACTTAACCCACAGTCCTGAAAAGGGATGGTGTGTGTGTGTGTGTGTGTGTGTGTGTGTGTGTGTGTGTGTGTGTGTGTGTGTGTGTGTGTGTGTGTGTGTGTGTGTGTGTGTGTTTTAGTACAGTGATCATTGAAATTACACTTTACTTTCATACAAGCTTCTGTTATTCAGCTCTTGTGGCTTCAAACGCACACACTGTTGGGAGCAGTACTCCTAGTCGGGGTGTCCTTGCAAAGTTCACAATAACCTCAGCCTTGTTTCCTGTCTCATGGAGTGAGATTACTCGGTGATGTTTGTAGGACATTTGATATCTTTGAGAAAAGAGTTCTTTCATTTTCACAGCCTGATTTATATGGAAAGAGACGTCTCTTATCCTGTTTAGGGTCACGTTTATGGAGCTTATCCCAGTTTACATGGACAGAGAGGCCCATGCTATGTGTCTGCAGCATGGCAAACAAACATAAAGAGGGAAAATACCGTCAATTTGTTTGGACACATTCGGAGTCCAAATGACTTTTGTTCTCTATGTCTTTGAACTAGTTCTTGCAAAAGAAAAAAACAGCAATGTGCACCGTGGTGGGACAGATTCTAATCCAAATACTGTGGTTTGTGAACTATAACACTGCGCAGTTTGGAGAAAATGAGATTCCACCAGACTTTCAACCCTTTCTACAAAGTATAAATGTAAGGATTCTGTTTTTAGTCTCTGCTGTTTTTCTCTAATTTGAATTTCAAACTAAAACCAAGCCCCAGAGACGTAAAGATGAGAGTTGTTGTTCAACATGCTGTTCTCAGTCAAATCAAATCAAAACATTCTACTCCACCATTTTGAGCTTTGCATCACTTTGTAAAGCTCAAGAGCACTTAGGTTATGCAGCAGGAAAATAATCCAAAGAACACTAGAAAAAAATAAATAAAAAACAAAAATAAAGGTTTGAAGTAGCCAAGTCAAAGTTTAATCTTAAATCCTTTTGAGATGTTGCATTGTGATCATAAAAAACAATGCTTGAAAACCTTACAATATGTCTGAATTGAGATAATTCTGGAAAGAAGAGTGGACTAAAAATGCCTAACGGAGTTGCTGCCAGCAAAAGTGGTAGAACAAGTTATTATGTTTAGGAGACGATTGTATTTCACGTAAAGACTTGGATTGATTTTGTCTTCTGCTAAATAAAATTTCTGTAATAAATTGCACAAATCATCTTTCGCTTCTTTAGTTTACATGTCAGTTTAGGAGTGGAGAAATGGAGTTGGGGTGTATCACTCATTTAAGCCAAATGTATCTCACAATGCAACACTGTGCAGATTATTATTACAACATTGGATGGCCCAGTATATGTTCATAGGATTGTCACAAGGAGTGCAGTGTACTGAGTTGCTGTCTTTGTCATTTATTGGAAACATTGACCAATATTTAAATTCTGTCAAAATCCTCTTTTTCACAACACCATCAGAATGTTTCATGCAGTCACACCTTAAATTAACGGAACGTCAGGGACTATTTTTGATGTCCAGAAGCAAATATGTGTCAATCAACATTTCTCTAAAGCAGTTTCAACACTCAGTGTGAGGAAAGATGTTTAATAAGGTAGCCCATTTGGGGATGCAGGAGTGTGCTATGCGGTTAACACTGAAAACTTCTACATCTTCTCCAAATCCTGTGTGTTTTGGCTCAGTGATAACCAAAGGAGGTTAAAAAGTACAAATAAATGTTTCTAACATATCTATGTAAAAATGTTAATTCAATAATAAATGTGGACTTAATAATATGTATCTCCTCATTAGTACAGTGGTGAGTATCCCCGCCTGTCACGCGGGACACCGGGGTTCGATTCCCCGGGGAGTGAAGTTTGTTTCAGGTCCCTCTTGAAAATGAGAACTAGATCTCAACGGGGTTTACCTGATTAAATAAAGGAACATTATTAAATTGGAAATCATGTTAGCCAGCAAGTGCAAAACTTGATTCTTACTTCCTGCATAAGTCAAAGCTTCCTTGTGCAACACTGAAACCTACGATAACCCTAATGTGGCCATGTGATTTCTATGCTAGGTAATTTTATCTAATTATTAATATTTCAAATGCATTTAATGTAATACTTAATGTACACTTTATAAAATGTGTATTTTTCTTGTTTTTGGCATATAAATTGCACAGTTTCTGTTGTTTTCTTCTTTATTTTATTTTGTGTCCCAGAGATTGTCCAACATTGGCACAAGAAGAGGCTCCAAAAGCAAACTTTACTGAAAGTCACAACACATACAGTACATCCCCTCTGCTGAAATATTTGTCATTCTTCTCTACGGACCATATACTTCTGAAGAACAGCTTTGCCAATTTAACTCTCAGCTTTTTACTGGAAATTAACGGCTTCAGCTGAATTAATAACATGGCATGTTTAAATAATTAAACATAACAATTATATAACAAAACTATCAAAGGACCTAGACTTTTTAAAAGCTTGACAAGTGAACAGTTTCAAAGTCAGTTTGTAGTGTTGTGACAATTTTTATCAACGTATCTCTGAAGATTTCAAAACTGAAATATTGCATTCATATTTTTAAGCAATGGTCATTTAAGCAGGCATACTGTGAGGACTTTAAGGTGTCATTTGAGTAAAAATAATGACACCAGTTGCTCTGTTTTACTTGATGTTTGGTTATATTCGTTGTTATGCTTCAAATAGATCGTTTCATGTTTTACCTCATATTTAACACATGCAGAATATTTTAAAGTTACTCCCTGTATTATCTGCCGTTTCAATGGTAGAAACTCTCCAGAACAGTGGGGGAATATATGTAAGTTCCAAATTTGGTCACTTTACAAACTTCAGTGCATTTTTGCTGAGAATGTAAGTTTTACACCAATACCAGGGGAGCATAACTGTGTGCTCGGAAGAAAGGGGTTCTTGCTTTCTAAGGTATTCAACAAACAAAAATCTGTCACATGTATTTGTATTCAGCCTGTAGGAAGAAAATTTCCCTAACCGCATTTTCTCTGTAGGCACAGCTGAAAGACTTTTGTGGTTTGTCTCTACCTGTTTTGCACATGCATGGACTGGAATTCGTACCCTCTTGTGTGTAAAATAACTCCATCAGAATTATTCTGTAGATTTTCAGTTAGATTAAATCTGAATTTTGACTTGGACCTTCTAAAGTAAGAACACCTTACTACGCTACCTGTAACTCTGCCTGGATGTTGAGTTTTGTTCCCTTGCAGGAAGCTGAACCTCTGCCCCAGTCTCTGGTGTTCTAACAGGTTTAAACTCAACCATTTCATTTCGTTTAATTTAAATTTCCATTGTTTCTGATGAAAAGAAGCATTCTCACAGCATGTTGTATTATTTACTACTTTCTCTTGCTCTCTTAGCTAAAATTGCAATAAAGTACATTGAGGTTGGAGGTTATGACATTGCAAAATTTGAAAAAATTGAAAGGAGGTGTGCAAGCAATTTTGTATATCGCGTTTCAATAAAAGTATTTTGTTTCTACTATAGGGGCTAACTCTACTAAACTCAAATTTCCACTATAATACTTCATTGCCAAATCATTTGTGTTGTATCATTGAAAGAAACAAATAACACAAAAAAGAAAATCTGATTGATTCTAGTCTGCAAGTTTACTTAATCTTTTAACTCTTGCTTTCATTCTGCTGTAGTTTGCAAATAATCCGACTTATCTCGCTGCATGAGCAGATGGACAGATAGGCGTTGATTTCAGCACTGAGATAATGCTGTGATTAACAACTTGTTACTTTTTAATGCTCTTGTGCTTGATCACGAACAAGGAGAAACTTTGGGTTTTCCGAATAAGGCAACTGTTGATGGATACTGAGGTTGTAGCTAATTTTTTGCATGAGCTTAAGGGGTTTTCCACTGCATATAAATATATGTTTACTACAACTAATGGCCTCAGTTGATTGAATAGAAGAAAGCAAATGATGATTAACCCAGAAAGTTTGCTAGGGTATAAGTAGATCCCAACTGAGGCTCATTAACATCCATCAAAGACTCCTTTGTTTCTGCCAATTTTTATACAGCCTTTCATGTGCCGTCATACTAAATTAGCAGCCAGAAGCGATCCGTTTAAATAAACAATAACTGTACATTCAGTTCATTTCATGCAACAAGGCAAATTCTTCAAATATTTAGTTGTAATCCATTATAAACAATAAAAAGAAACTGTGGCTTTCATAATCAGAATAATTAAAAATCCAAAGTACTTTGCTTTTAATTTCCTACTTTATCCAACAAATGACTTCAGTTTTGAAGATCAGCCAATATGACGAGTGCCTTGATCCAGCTTTCTGGAAGATGATGGCTAACCTTCGCATTCCATGTTTTTGTCCAGCACAAAAAGAAAACAAGTGTCTAGGGGGCAGTGGATTATTGATTTTCTTTGGTTAATCTGTTAGGAGTTTCTCAACTCCTAGATCAGATTTGTGTGGATTCATGCTGAACAGCCCTTCAGAACTGCACCACAGGTCTGACCAATCAGCTGGAGTCTTTGGTCTCATAAAGCCATATCCAGTGGTGTCCATTTGAAAAATGTCCAGAAAATCTCAGTCAAGATTAAAGAGGCTCTGACCGTTTTTTAGCTGATCCCCTACATTAAACCCCTTAAACTGGATGAAGACTGAAATATAAATTACAGTATATCATTTCTAAATAGAACAAAATAAAAGCCCCAACCTGTTTTGTGTAATTTAAGCCTAATTTCAGAAGAAGAGCTGTGAGTTTTTGTTCTATTTATTTTTATTGAAGTTAACGTTTAAAAACATATCTACATATAATAGTGCAAGATGTAGGAACCTGGGTCATCTAAAGCCTAATAATGAGTAATGAATAATGAAAAACAAAGAAATAATTATGGAAAACAATTTTATTGAAATAGTTTAGATTGTTTGTTTTTTTCTTGTTGTTTTGCCAGTTAATTTTTTTCAGTAAAACTGCAAAAGTATGTGAACATGCAGGTGATACAAAATATAATTAATATTCAATATGGATATTTTAGTCCAGAGTAGGTTTAAAACGCATACTTGTTTAAAGTAAGTAAGAATGGTAATATATGATTTTTATAGCAATTTTTGTGACGCAGACAGTTTTTGTCCTTAGGAAAAAATACATGAAGATTTTAATCAATGTCTTAGGAGTTAAATTTAAATTTCTTTTCACATAGTTTTAAATGTTGGTTTAGAAATTAGGGTAAATAATTGAGCTCTGTTTAATTTTGGTGTATTATTATTATTATTATTATTACATAATTACTTTAACTGATAGGGTTAAGCCTACTTTTTTTTTTTTTTTGCAGATTCCTGGATATCTGATTCTCAGTAGTCTGACTGCCACCTGTCTTAAATTCTTAAATTATCAGTCTGTGTGTGTGGCTGTTGGGAAAGTGAATAATGATTGAAAAGAGAGGGCAAAGGGAAAATATGGAGCCCTGAGAGAAGTTAAAGGAGGCATCCTCTTAGCTTAAATGCTCTGAACACAAAACACAATGCAGTTAGTCAAGCACAAAACCTGCGAATGCTTTGCTGAAAGCCTTTCCAAACTTTAACTGAAGATTGGTGGAAACCCCCTGAATATTCAACATTTCTGTGAAATGTTTAGCTTACGTAAAACACAAAACCACAGTGTTAACATTCTAGTCAAATCATGACTGTTATCTACAAATTCTGTTTACACTGAATTTTTTTTTGGGGGGGGGGGTTACATTGCATTTTTTATTTTACTTTTTTGTTTTGTTTGCTGTTGCACAAACAAATTGGGTTTCGGAGTCAGAAATTGAGTGTACGCAAGGCGAGATGGTGGTCAATGAAGGAAACAGTATTATGATTTTGAGCTAAAAATTTAGGCCACTATGTTTCCAAAGCAAAACTAACACAGAAGAAAAAAAAAAAAGAAAAAATAACTTTTTGGAGACAAACCCCAACATCTTATGTCCTGTCAACATCTACACTTATTGAAAAGAGCTGCTATTAATCTATGCTATGTCTATATCTGCTCATTCTTGGAGGATCTCTAGCAGGGGTGGGGTCTATCGCTAGTGGTCATTGGGTGGGAAGAGGGATACACCTTGGACAGGTCACCAGTTTGTCACAGGGCAACATAGAGTCACACATGCAAGACAAATCACCATGCACACACACTCACCAAAGGCCAATGGAGATCAGTTACACACACTCGCAGGGAGAAGATGCAAATTGATTGCAGAAAGATCCCAGGCTGGGATCTGAACCCATATTACTACTTATTATACTACAAGGCTACATAAGAAGTGACTGAAAGCAAATTACACATTACACATTATTTTTAAAGGGGACACAGATAGGTGCTTTCCCAGTTTTCTTCTTCATACTAACTGTAAAATGTTTGCCGTTCTTTGGAGCTGAGGGTTGCACAAACATTTCATAAGACACTTTCATGGTCACAGGATTTGATGGAGATTCTGTAAACATTAAGGTCAAAGTTCTAAAAATAAACAAATGGGATACAAAACACAAGCTGTAGCTGAAATCTGATGATTGCACAAGAGTTGAAAACGAAACAGCAAGAAACAATCAGCGGCACCACAGAATAAAAAAAAAACTTTCAGCCCTGAGACAATCCAACAAATGAATAATATAAGCTTAAGAGCATATCGACTGTAGACTAATGAGGTGAGTGTAACCGGGGGGAAGACCAGTATAGATAACAAACTGCAGAGGTACACTGAAATCATCTGGAGCTTCATGCTTTTTCTATACATGCCATTCTTGCTCTTTAAATTTTACACTTGGGAAGAAAGCAGCTGTCATCTTACAAGTTAAAAAACAGCCCCTTCATCCATTAGACAGTTAACTTGCAACAGGTTTCATCACGTTTCATAAAAGGTTTCCTTTGGATCCTGTCACAACATCCCCTTTTTTCTTAGTAAATCAAAGCAGCAATGCATGTACATGCTGTTTAATTGGCCAATAAAGCTGATTCTGATTTCTTTGATAAAAAAAACAAAGTGTCACTTTCCCACCTTCTGTCACATTATAGTCACAAACGTTTATATTCTTGCTTCCACATTACTTTATGGATATTTTATGAATAGTTTTCAAAACATTCAAAAGCATGGCCTACATTTCTACTCAGTCATCTGTACTCCTGAGTAAAACCAAAGATGAAAAGTTAAATAGTTACTAAATAGATACTCTACTGTATATTATATTCTCAGTATAAATTCAACTGTGCTGCCAACTTTTTTGAAAGAAAAAAAGTTAATAGCATCATGAAGACCCTTACAGACAGGTTTGGTAATAAACTAATATCCTAACATTTCAATGCCTCTGTGTTCATTCCAAAATAGAGCATATTGTGGTCAGATGGGACACAAAACTGACCCTTTTGTCCCATTGTATGTCAATAAAATAAGATGCCAGCATTTTATTTTGCAGACATAAAAAATAAAATGTATGTCAGCAAATCTTTCCTGAAAACTGACAAATCATGTCGCTCTTAATGCATAATCTCAACTTTGAAACATAATGACAGAGATTAACAGATTAACTATTAACAGAGACTGTCAACGTCTCTGTTAATAGGAAAAGGGATGGAGATGAATACAGCACAACTTTGAAAGATAATTTGTTAGAAGCTGTACAGAACTGTTCACTGGGACAGAGATTTGTCTGCTACCAAACCCTAAATATGCAAATATAAAAATTAATGGTTTAGATTAAAATCATAATGACTTCAATTCAGTTGAGATTCTGCGGCAAGACTTGCTGTCAAAAGTTGCTCTTGAACGATTGTGCCTCAGCTTGAGTGTCAGTATTTTGCAAATAAGGATGATCAAAGATTTTGGTTTCTACATGAGCAAAGGTCAAGGAAACATACTGCAATAGACGTGCAGCTTTAATTGCAGCAAAATGTGGTCGTGCAAATTTCTGGTTCAGGAACTTAAATGCAGGTCATGCTTTTAAATATAAATTTATACATTTGAAAAACATGTTCTTCATTATGATGGTCACATAAATCACACATAATCTCATTAAAATACATCAAAGTTCATTGTTCTTGTTCTGATTGAATGTGTAACGGTTGAACAAGTTTGAGAACTATTGCAAGAAACTTATCCTTCTGAAAAAAGAATGACTTTTGAATCAAACTGTGCAGAGGCCTGTTGCTAAGATTTTACACAGCAATGTGGACGACCATCTGTTAACACCTAATCTGCATGTATGTGCTACCCTCTCTTTCCTCTCACTACCAGCACAGTGGGGCAGCCTCTCTTTGCCTCAAGCTTCCTCTGCTTTCACAGTAAGAAAGGTGTTGGAAAATCGAGCTGCTGTTACAGCAACAGCAGTTAACACATAAATACTATGTGAAATTCTTCTAACGTAACCTTCAGAAATGAAAGAGTCTTTTTAATGAAAGATATGCATAAAAAAGCAAATATATGACTAACTAGACAAAGACTGTTATTGACAGATCCACCAACTTCTGCAAATTGAAGGTAAATAACCAATTACATAGTGCTCAGTCTTCAAATATATAGATCTGTTCATTTAGCATAAGGTTAATCAACCATCACAGTTTGCCTTTGACTTTTCTGGTGTGTTCCTTTGTGTTAGGCTCAGTCTTTGTGCATAATGTAAAATCTCATTAAAATACAATTAAGTTTGAAATTGTATTTCAAACTTAATTGAAATAAGTTTGAAATACATATTTGTTATAATATAACAAAATATTTAAACTTTAGGGCGGTATTGACATGTTCGGATTCAATCTTCTGACCCACATGCAGAATCAACAAGTTCAATTAAGGTATAGGTTTTATTTCTTTCAAACAACAAGCAACAATTTACAGGTTTCCTTGATGTATCAGGGAGTGGCAGTGTCATGCAATCCGTGGCGTCTGGAATGAGAGTTGGGTTATTGGTGGCCTGTAATGAGTTGATCAGATGCAGTATAAAAAAAGGCTTACTTTCGAATGGACTTGGTGAAGCGTCGGAGAAAGGTGCCCAGGGGTCCTGTGTGGAGAATGGAGATGGAGCTTCTGGAGGCGAGTGCGAGGTAGGCGGTGACCGAGAGCCCGGGATCTGACTGAGCGGAGTGGAGATGGGGGGGAACGGTGGAGCAGGCAGGCAAGTAGGTACTTGCTGGGAGTTTCACAGGAGGAGAAAACGGTTGAACCGATTCCTCTAGAGAGATCCAGTGACAAAAACCTAAAGGAAGCAAAAACAAGAACTATGAACTTCAGGTAGGTTCTTAAGAGACTGATCAAAAGCTAAAAATAGCCAACAACAAGAGGTGGCCAGAGTGACTACCAGTAGACGTTAATCATCCAGCACTGAGTGAAGGCTCTGCTGCTCCTTTATCCCCAGCACTCTGATGAGGCTGATGAGCTCCACCTGTGAAGGCTGCCCAGGCTCTCCAACAAGATCCTCGCTGGAAGAGATGTGTTACTTGCACTCGCACACACGCACACAGGAACCCTGACAGGTATGATGCAAGACCCTGTGGTTTATATAAGGCAGGGGTGGGCACTCCTGGTCCTCGAGGGCCGGTGTCCTGCAACTTTTAGATGCATCTCTACTTCAACACACCTGAGTCAAATAATGAGGTCGTTAACAGGACTCTGGAGAACTTGACTGCACTTAGGAGGAGATTCAGCTGTTGGATTCAGGTGTGTTGGACCAGGGAGACATCTAAGAGTTGCAGGACACCGGCCCTCGAGGACCAGGAGTGCCCACCCCTGATATAAGGATAGCACACTGGTAGCCCATTCTCAGTTTCTCAGCATATTTTTCTGTGGAATGTAACTTCAAATTATTTGCAAAATATTCAAAGTTGCCTGTTCACAATTTTTTTTTCTAAAATATTTGAAAGAAAATGCCACTTTGGAGCCCAAAATGCCTAGGTACAATGCTATTTGACCTGCTATTTGCTGGCATTTATAAAGCAATTGATCCATGGGGGCCATTATTTTCCTTGGCACTGATTGCCTGTACCCTATAGAGCTGAGATAAGGAACACTCTTATCTAAAACAGTTTCCATTTCTATATATTTGGTGTTTGAACTATTAAAATAAGCAGTTATAAGAGTTTTTAGAGGGGGTCTCAGGTTTTTTGCAATTTTTAGCTATTTGCCATTAACTGGGGCAGTAACCTCTATGAATAGGTCAACTGTAAAACCATGAGAGATTGTCACTAAATTGATCTGACATCAAACCTTAACAGAAACTCCTCTGCAATGTTTATCTCCATATATTGCCATAGTTTGCACTATAATTGTCTCTGCAGTCCCTGAAATGTTTTTTGTTTATTTTATTATTGTTGGGGGGGGGGGGGGGGGGGGTAAACAAAATAAATATTTTAGTTGTATTTGATATGTATTGATATTGTATTTGATATGACAAATCCCAGTATTGTTGCAGCTTTATGCCTGGCAGTGCAACACCGGGTACTTTATCTCAGGTGGACAAGGACTCTAGATAAATAATAAAGAGATTTTTGCATAAGTTCAAATATATAATGGAAGCAAATCTCAATCAAATACAAAGCAAAAATGTTTTACTCATCACAAAACATCATTGCAACAGTTCACCATCCAGCGCTGGAGCTTTCAGCTTGGTCTACCTAAAGGATAAACCAAGAGAAGCTGAAATCAGGATCCAATCCACAGTTTTTATTCTCTGCACTACATCCCCTCTAAGGGATGTCACTCTAAAACCTTAAGCCTCTGTGATGTTCAGCGGTTATGTGTGTATGTAAGCTGCAGCTGTGAGCGTGTGTGCAGGCTAAAAAAACACTTCCTGACTATAAAGTGCAACTGTGGTTGTACTCAGATCAAAGCTTAGACTCAAGGCAAAAAGTTGAACTTGAGGTGAAAGTTCAACACAAACAGTGATACAAAATCTACAATAACAATGTTTAATCTAAATATTTTATCTCAGACAAAATTAACTAAATAATGTGCAAATTGTATTAGGATTGACAGAATTTTAGTGGTTATAGACTGTTTGACAAAGAAGCTACATAGATTAAGTGGCCATCCATAAGCATGAATAAAAAAATAAACACAGCAAAGAGTGAAAAATCGACTGTATGACTAGTGCTTCCATGCTCTGTATCACTCCGGATTTAGGGCTCTGGATGATTTTTAAATGGTTGAGGAGTTGTTTAGGCAGAAGACGGCATCTGGCTGAATTTTTAACAACATTCCCTGTGGCAGTATGATAAGACACACCAGGGAAGAAGCAGTTACCTTATCAGTGGTCAACAGTTGGTGAATGCAACTAGTGAAATGATTTTTGCCTGACACACACAAAACACAAATAAATCAGGAATCTTGTTCGGAGACGTCAGTATCAGCAAAGCAGCAATTAATGAGATAGTCATCATGATTTATGGCTTTCATTAAGCTTGCAAAAAAGGAAATGTGGACCGGAAAAGAGCTCAAACTCGGACTGGCCTGCAAGTCTTTTAGTCTATTTGCATTAATTGTTAATAATTGCAGTTTTATTGTTTTTCTGGGATATACAAATGTTGCTTTTACATTACTTGTTAAATTAAATAGATCCACAGTGATTTAATGTTTTTACATATCTTTTTCCTAAAATAATGGCCTAAGTTGTTTAAGTCATTTTTTGCCAAAAGGGATTTGGGCAAAAAAATAATAATAATCTCTTTTGGCAAAAAAAAAAAAAGGAGTTAGGCCATTATACTAGAAATTTGACGATATATAAACATAAACTCACACAGACCTATTTTACACAATGTCATTATTTATTTAACAAGAATGAGCGAACATGGGTAATAAAAATCAAAGCTCCTTTCCTCCATTGTTGAAATCACCAGCAGTAATTTTTGATTATGGGCTTGTGTGAGAAAATGCTGAACTACTTTTTCAAATGTTGTAAAATATAGACGTTGTGGGGAGTTTTTTGCCTGTCTCTCCTAATGTTTCATTGTGACATTTCAGTCAGGCTGAGATGAGATGTATGCTTTGCAGAGGACATTACAGCAGCTTTATTCTCATTTGACTTACAAACTTGATAATCTACAAAATCTCAGGTTTTATTTTCTGGGAAGTAGCTTACTTTAGTTAGTTTAAAAGACACTTTGTTAACGTGCTGTCAACCATGCTGCCGTGTTCTTTTCAAAGACAAAATGCTTTCTCCTCGGTGCCCTTCCCAAGAAACAATACTTGTTTAGTGGTTATCTAGTTGTGCTGTTATGAAAATCAATATGTCTAAAGAACATGTAACACTTGGATGTTTTTGCTATACTTAACTCTCAAAGAACCTGGAAAACAAATGGAAACATCCAGGAGTTACATTTTAGACTTCATGGGCCTCTGTGGGCTTGTTGAGGTTCAGACTTCAAGTTGAACTTTATAAGATTTCCAGTTCCACAATGACTGCTTGCTTTTTTCACTGCTTTTCTTTCTTGTCATATTTTCATATGGAGCACTCAAAAACCAGAACAGGAAGTGTTTGACCTTTTTGCGAAGACTGTGTTTAAGCTTGCACACTTTTCTTCCATTATGAATATGTTTAAAGGTTACTTTTTTGAGAAACTTGTTTGCCATTTTATTCATGGTAGCACAGCACAGACAGGTGAAAAAAGAAAAAACAAAAGTTTGGTTCCTAAACATTTTGTTGACAGTAGCTCCACTGATGCTCTTCCTCTGTGGCCTTTTCAAAAGACAGTAGATGCATTTCAATTGACCATAAAATTGAGCAAATTGCAATTATGAAAATTCATTCACTTAATGGAAACAAGCAAATTTAAAAAAAAACTAACTTTTTTCAATAAATGGTTTTTGCGCTGGAATGAGTTTTTTTGTTTTTTTACTGCACCAAAATTAGTGTATTCCGCAAAACTGCAACAGAAAATTTTTTTGTATCACATAAGTCATGTGAGCAACACACCAGCACGTTTGATGGAAGAGACAAAGAAGACAACAGGAAGTGGTAAGAGGATGATGGTAGATATGTTTTTGAATGACTTTTCATGTAACCTTATTAACCTTATTCATGTGAAATTGTTCACAAAAAATATCTGAGCACTTGAAAAATTGAGAGCTCCAAAACAATAGAGCTAAAAACAAGGTTGAGTTCTTTAGAGTTCCACACACTGGCAAGTCTTTGCTGCTTCTTTGCTTATTTTATGAAGCCTCGTGCTTTCTAAGGTTGATTTCTTGGATTTCTTTGGAAAAAAATGAGGTTCTTTGATAAAAAAAAAACACCCTAGCTAGAAGTAAAAGTGACTAAATCAAATGGTCTGAGACGGATGAAGAATCAAATGACTGAATCTCAACCCTGGGCAGCTGAACCCTGAGCAGTAACTGAGATGTCTCAAAGAGCAATTTCATTTATGTTGCTTTAAGGCATTTTACTCTTGGATGGCACTCTGGAAACTTTTTAAGATGATCCAAGATATATATCATTTCAATTTTACCATGACATGCAGTGTCATTTTAAAATCCCTGTGTAGGCAAGAAATTTTTATATCTAGATTGAGTTCAGTGTTAAGAAAGGCAGAAATCCAAAATATTATTTTCTCCTGCATAAATAATGAGGTAAAAGTACGGTTCGTGATATTTGAATCATGTGAAGCTGATCTTTAAATTATGAGCTCTGTGCTTATGTTCAGTCAGCTTTGGGTCTTTGAAGTTTTATATTTATTTCTGCAAAATTTATGGCTGACCTATTTGTTACATTTCTGAACTTTAGGCAGATGTGAACATAAAGCTTTTTAGTTTTGACCTATTTATGGTTCTGCAGCACGTTTGTAAAAACTGGCTTCATTGTGAATTCCCCCAGCTTTTCTAAAAGATACAATACTCTTGAATATTTGAAATGAATAACAAATAGGTTTTTTAGTTTTTGTGTATTTACGTTTCTAAATATAGAAAAATATATTTATGTTTCTTGCATCTGTTCTGTTTCTGAGTTCAGATTCACTCTTATGTTATATTATTTTGACGTTCTGTAATTCTCTCTTAACATATCTAATAAGACCACATTTTGTTTCCTCTTTACAGTACTCCTTATCTGCAAGGAAAAGTAACTATTCTTCTCCTTCACCATTAAATTTTTCACAAGGATGAAAAGTTCAAAGAACAATAACCACAAAACACCAATTTCCCAGGTTTCATCATACATTTCATCATTTTAGGAACTAACCTGTTTAATTATTCTGGAACTAGGTGAAGCACTGAGACTCAAATGCAAAATGTGTGAATAAGCCAAAGTTCACACACTGTGATACACTCAGATATAGCCTAACATCCACCGTTGATCTCTGAAAACAAAAGAAATGAAATAAGACAGGATTGTAGTGGACCCATTTGTGGTAACCCAGAAGAACAAAAGAAACTTCCTGATTATTACTGTGTTTGAAGCAGTCTCTGAGGCTCCTCAAAAAGTGTTTAAAGGGTATACAATTAAGATATTAAAATAAACAAGGATTCAGTACCCTCTGCAACCATGAGGAAGTTAAGGTAGAGAATATTGAGAATGAAAACATAATCCTGCAGCTGCATTTTGTAACCCACACATCAATCACTGCTTAGATTCAGTGATTTTGCATAAATTAAGTTCCACATTTTTAAATGGAAATTTATCTTTAGGAGCAAACCTGTTATATTTAACGAATTAGATGTGACCAAGAGGTATCAATTATACTCTTAGCTGCATCCAATGGAAAGTCTGTTTAGAAATGGATGTTTTTGTTTGCTTGTCTGAGATTGCATCTCTATATACTAACCACACAAATAGTTATTAGAATGTCCAACTTTTATTTTGTTGCATGTTGCCTTTTATATTTGGATAATACACTATCGGCTTGTGTTGTTATTCAGAATGTTTTTCTCCTCAGTGTAGAAAACTTCATGTTATATGCTTATTTTTGATAACGAAAACCTTCATAAATCTGCTTAACAAACATAAGAGTCTGAACATCCATCCATTCATTTGCATGGTCCTCCAGTCATTTAAAGCAACTGGTCCAGCAAGAAGATCCTAACATTCTTTTCCTCAGTGATACTCATCAGCTCTTTAAGGGAGATTTATCTGACCCTGGAGCATTTTAATGACCTTATTGGCTACAGAGAAGCAGCAGTTTCAAAATGGCCTCCACGGGGCAGGTGAACAAAGCCTGGTTACCCTACAGAAGAAGCTTGTTTCAGCTACCTGAATGCAGGCGGTTGTTCTTTATTCATAGGCCATATCTCATGTTCTTTGGAGATTATTTGAATTAAATCAAAGTTCTTGGAAAAATGTTTGTTCAATATTATTATTTTTATGGTATCCAAGAGTCTGTTGCAGTTATTGGTTGCATTGAATTGATTTATCATTTACTTATTTGTTGACCTTTATGTTTCTAGACACAGTCTGGGTTCAGAATAACACGACATATTGACGGTTGAAGTGAAGCTTACACAAAGCAACTTTTATAGTATGTAGAAAGACAAAGTTTCTAAGTTAAATTCCTGTTTGCGAAATGAGGAACCATCGTTTCTAGGTGTTTTTGTGGGATTGCAAAAACACCATCTTACATCATCTGTGCAAAGTACGTAGAAAGTGTATATAAGCAAGATCATTTCTTTGTTAGAGAATGCTCTGACCTGACTAACTCATTGCATTTGCTCCTTGCTGACATGCAAGCAAAGACTTCTGTCTTTGTTGTTCTTTTTAACAAACAAATGTTTCTAACAGAAGTAAATCAGGATCTGTACCTTTGGAATACTTCAAGCATTCTTTTGACACTATTATAACAAAACTGAATATGAGTACTTACCAATCAGTCACAATTACAATGACTATTCAAATATAAAACATGTACTGCTTTCATATCAATACGGTATATGTATTTTTTGTATGAAACTAAAATAATCACATTTGCTAAAGAGACGATAAACTTTCAGAACATCAATAGCACAGGCAGTCTGTTTTATAAACTAGTATTTTTGACATTAAAAATGTATTGTGACAACATGATAATTTCATATCCACTTGTATATACACCTCATTTTCTGTGCTCCTGCTAACTTAGGCCCTTTGATATTCCTCCTGATACACAGGAATGAGAAAAATGACAAATTTCATGTGCTAATCAAGTGAGATGAGTCACCAACCATGTGAAGAAACTTCTCATGTTTTATCTGAAGTTAAAAAAAGTTTTTAAGCTGAGCTGTTGTGTCAGGTATATTGATTTTATTGTTGAAGTTCTAAAAATATGTCAAAAAACAAACATTTATGTACTTATAAATAGATCAAAGCCAAATATTTATCGGAAATCAAAATTTATTGGTTACATGGTAAAGATTATGATTGACGAAAATAATGGGTGAGCGATCTTGTGTTCATGAGAATGGAAAGTGTTCAACTTCAAAAAATATATCCTTGTAGTCAGTTTAACAAAGTGATTCTATCATGTTCAGACAGGAAAATGTTGTCTCCTGAAACCAAAACGTTCCAATGAATGAGATGACAACCTGTGGGAATTATTTGGAAGAATGCGAGGTAGTTTCTATTCATTCTGTCATACAATATAAAACAAGTTCAGACATTTAGCCCTGAAAGTTTCTAATGCAAACCCGACATGTTTATACATGGCTGAACTACTGTAGCTCTATACCCGTTACAGAGAGTCCAAAACTGAAGCTGCAGTGCTGTTTCTGATATTATCGTGAGCTCTTCCTAACTTTGCTTTAGGATATTTTGCATAACTGTTTGAACAGAACAGTACAGTCAAATTCAGTAAATTTGAAAATGAAGTCCATGAGGCTTATTTAAGATTAAAAGTAACTTTAAAAAAAACACATTGAAGCAGATAATAAACATATTTTTTATCATACCCACATTTCTGTAATAAAAATGTTTTTTTATTGGTCTGAATATTTTTGAATTAAACTTGTCGAGTTTTAAGTAGTTGCTAAGTGTAAAATAATTAGAAATAATAGAAATAAAAGCTTTTTCGAAGGTGATACGTTATACTTCCTTGAGCAAGATAGGACAAGTATGGCTGTACAAAACATGTTTGGTAATTTTTTTCCACAAAATCATTCTTAGATTATGAAATTTCAATTCACTCAATTTTGCCTTTTTTATGCTCTTTTGAGATTGAGCTGCTGTAGGGCCTGGTGTCACTTTAAATAAAGATAAGCTGCCGCTGGCCACGCCACCTTCAATTCAACATTTGCAATTGCACATGAAAATAACTGCAAACAGACGTGCAATTTTACAATCAAGTCCACAACAAAACGCTTGTTTTTTTGAGCCGCCTCTGTACAGCGCATTCAGCTGTAAAACCAGAATGGGTTGCAAGGTGATGGGCTGGGCTTTGCTGGGGTTTCTAGGTGACGGACTGGATTTCTCTGGGGTTGCTAGGTGAGGAGCAGTGCCAGATGATTTGTGACGTTACATTCTGGAGATTTTTTAAACTGCTCATTTTACAAACACCAAAAAACATTAACTTATTGCCAGAAAATGGTTTTCTTGTGCTGTTTTTGGAAGCAGTAGAGACCCAAACGGAAGTACAAAAATGTGCAAAATATGAATTTTGCATTATACATCCCCTTTAAGATTTTCAATAGAATGTATGTATTTTTTCTTGTTGTGTGGCAGGAAGGTGAGAAATAGGGTGGTAGTTTTCCCTCTGACTTCACGTTTTCTTTTCCTGAAAGTGGGCTGACAAATCCCTCAAATCCCTCTCACTGCTTCCTAAGACTATGTGGTTCAGCAATCCTTCTCATCTACATGCCTTCTTCACTGAACTGAAGACACTGTACCAGTGTTGCTGAACACCGTCTTGGTTAAAAAAAATAATTATTTGAAAAATTACAAAATAATGGGGGGCAGGCGCTTTTTTAAATCGCTGGACAATAGTTTGTGATTTTGCTGGTTAATTATGTAAAAACAGTCACATTACAAAAACATAGAGACAGTGCAAAATAAAAAACACAATTGCTAAAATCTTAAATGTGAAACTGATTAAGAACGATATTAACAGGACAACGTGTCTGAGGAGGGTCAGCACAGGAGCAGAGTGATTGTGAGAATGGTTGCAATGCTGGAGAACATTGGCATTAAGCCCACTGCTCCGTCCTTCAACATACAGTGATTCTTGTTCTGGCCGATACAAGCCGCATACGCCATCACATGGGGGATGTAGTTCTGCTCTTGGACCCCATGCAGCAGGTGAGCCATGGGACCCTTGGCAAAGACAGCCACGTCTTCTCCTCCATGAGTCTCCGAGCTCAGAGGCACAGCTGCCTGGGCCTGGTAGTTCTTTTCATCTGCAAGACAGATACACAATGAGAAGGTGAAGTACTGCATTATGTGTAATAATACAGTGGCAATCAAAAGCGCCGCCCCAAAAAACACGGGCTGATAAAATGTAATTGGATAAAATGTCAACTTTTTCTGATGTTAACAGTGTAGTCATCATCTATAATTATAATTTCTCCTCGCAAATAACAGATTTTAGTTAATGTGTTACAAAGAATAATCTGAATAATATTAACTCCAGAGCCTGATGCTGCCACCACCACATTTAACTCATTATATGGCGTTCTTTTGGTGTCTTGTGTTCTTTTGTTTTTGTGCCAAACATGCCATTTGGCATGACGGCCCAAAGGTTTAGGTTTGATTTCACTGTCATAGCACGTTCTGACAAAATGCTTTTAGAACATTTTGTTCTTTTGGCCCCATGTTCTTTGGATGCTTTTGTCTTTCAATGCTTCTCCTTAGTGGAGAAAAAAGTAGTTGTCAGAATTCCTGCATCTCCTTCAGTTTCTACTTTTTCTCAGTTTTGAAGAAATGTCCAGTCTTTGAAACATTCCTATTATGCTACCTTTTCTCCCATTATCAGTGACTGCCTTAACTATGCCATTGTGTACAGCATATGCTTTGGATTTGTTTGTCGTCTTTAGATCTTTTGTAACATTTCTTCAAACTATGGATGTACTTAAAGAACCGTCAAAGACGCAAATGAACAGCTCAACTCTACCTCAGGTTAATCTGATTCACAATAATTGCTTACAGATAGATATGAACTAAAGAAGAACCACACAGGCTTTTTTGCAATCGGGTTCTTGCACCTTTTAGTTAATCATTTTTGATATAATAAACTATTTTTAATTTTTTGTCCTGTGATAAATTTGTTTAAATCTTCAATTCTATAGGATTTATGACACATTCTATGCCCTAGAAGTCTTAAAATATTTCACCATTGTCTCATTTCCTTTTAAAAGAATGTGAATACTTTTGAGATCTAAGGTAGTGCAAGATGCTATTTTCTATATACTTTTAGCCACTAACGGTTATTTTTTTAACTGATTCTCTGAGTGACCCTTGCTGAACATCTTCTCTAAACATTAGTGGATTGCTACAGTAAACATTAACTGTTTCTAGCAGGCAATATTCATGATACCATCCCTGATGGGTAGGATTTGGACATTTGCGGTCTGCATTTTGCAATAGGCAAGCCTGGGGGAGTTTATTTAAATAGCACAATTCATACACAACGCAATCAAATGAAAGAGAGAAAGAAAAAAAATAATCCATAGGCATACAAGTGTTGCATAAAAAAAATATATTAAAGCACAGATGTTAAAGGTAAAAAAGAAAAATGTTTCAAGCAGTTCATTAGTCTGATTTCTTCACCATAGCTGCTGTAAACAAATGTTTTGCTCCTACTGTGTGAGGATCCATTATTGATATGAATGAATGCCCTTTCCTGCTTAAAACCTTGCAGTCCAAAATCAGAATAGTTTTGAATTTTGTCAGCACTAATATACATTTATTTAAAAGAGAACAGCTTTAATTTCTTCAGACATGTTCAAATTACTTTCTTTGAAGAAAAAGAATCAAACAGAGTTCTGCACAATTATTGTCATCCAACTGCAAGCTCAACAAATGTAACCATCTCTTCAGTGTAAAGATGGGATATACAGCGTTATCATGGTTTGGTTTGATGTAATGTAATGTAATTGGTATGATGTAATGTAGCTGATGTAAATACATCCCAAACTTGAGCAAAACCAAAAATTCTACTTACCATATTTAGCAACAGAAGCATTCTCTCTTTCACCTTTGACAAGTTTGTAACCAGGCCCATTTCCATACAAAATGGAGGTATAAGACTTGTGATCGACATCACTTATCTTGGGGGCCAGACCTGTGGAGACAGCATTATGGATGAGACAAAGCTTGACCACCATTACAAAGAAAATACAACCTCACAGCTACATTTTATGTATTACGTTTTCCATTACATACCAAATATTGTGTTTCCTCTCTGTGTGTAGCCTCCAAAGCTGAAAACGTGAGAATGGTCTGCAGTAACGACACTCAGGGTATCATGAATGCTGGTCAAGCGACCTGCAAGCCCGATGGCTCTGTCCATTTCTACAGCTTCATACAAGGCCTGCTTGGCCTTGCCCTCATGGTGTCCGTGGTCAATGCGTCCTCCTGTCAAATAGATTTACATTTTACAAGGAAAGCAGGTTGCAGGTATTTAATTAAATCAAATGTTACATTGTATTGTAGTACTCTGAGAGTTCATTCTTAATTCCCCAATCCCTTTGAATGATTATGTTAATCATTCAAAGGGGATGATTAACATAATCATTGATTTTAGCCAACCGTTAGTGGCTAAAAGTATATGATTATGTTAATCATTCAAAGGGATTTTTGCTGCTAATAAGTTAGCAGCAAAAATGGCCTTTGAATTGAGAATGTTGCTTATTTTAGCAATATATGATTTTTAAGAAGAAGGCAACAAATTGCAATTAATTCTATTAAGATGTTAACAGAGTCCCACCACTAGTTTGTATGTGCTTATAGTAAACTGAAAACAAAACCAGACCTCTAGAGTAAATGCTTGTATGTAACAGACATTTTTAATGAATTTTTTTTAAAAACACAAATAAAGCTTTGGAAAACGCTTACTGTAAAGCACCCCCTTACAACTCTCTCATTCCAACGTATTGTACTCTTCCTTCCTTTCCAAATTGCAGGAAGCAATTTGGCAGTTTTGTTTGCCTCTGGACCGCAATGCATATTCAGCAACCTGCGTTTTTCAAGTTTGGCTATCTCTTTATCAGGTTTATTTATTTTTCTAAAACCAGTATCATATCATCTAAAAAACAAATACTTCCTACAAGGGAAAAAGTTCTGAGATTTCATAGAAGGAAAGATTAGGTGATCCTCCAAACAGAGTCAAGTGCATACCCTCTACAAGAAGGTAAAATCCATTGGGGTTATTCTGTAGGATCTTGATGGCTACCTCCACCATTTCTGTCAGTGAAGGATCAGTATTGTTGTTCCTGTCCAAGTCATAAGACATGTCTGACGGTTCAAAAAGAGCTGAAAAAATAGTCGCAGCAGACAAAGAGAAGCAAGTTATTACACACATAATAGGCATACAGCGAATGCAAAGAGTAATAACTTGTCCTTTACACTTCAATGAGAGTCTCATAATGAAAGTGAAACCTACCCAGCAGGTAATCCACATTTTTTGGATTTAGGGATTTGAGCTGCTCCTTGTTCCATACATAATGGGCCTTCTGTTCAAAGATTGAAATTAAAAATACTTTTAACATTGCAGTCATTTTAAACAGGAAAATATGAAAATGTAATTGGGGAAGTGAGAAAACAAGAGCAGAACAAATAAAAAAATTACTTCATCCTTCATTTTGCTTTTCCATTCCTCCACCAGGTTTCTTTTGTCCTTCCGTGTGCCGCTATGCTTTGTTATATCTGGATATTCTACATCCGACATGTTTATGGGGTACATATATTTCCTTCCTCCACCCATAATCACCTAAAAAGTGGAAAATTAGATTTAATAGTCTTTAAATAGCTTTTTGTATTTGAAACACAATTAGTAAAGCTACAATTTAAAATAATAATGCTTTTTATAAGAATACAAAGAAAAGTATTTTGACTTTATTATAAAGAACTGTTTGCATTGCAATTAAAAATGGTATTTCATAAGTATTAAAAGTTGTTGCTGGAACTCTGACTCACATTAATGTAGGGAATGTTTTCAAACAGCTGCCTGGCGATATCCTTGCAGCCGGACTGCAGTGCTTCAGCTGGCATCTCGTTGTCAGAGTACCAGTCTCTGTCAACGCAGTGGGCGTAGGCGGCACTCGGCGTTGCGTGGTTCACGCGTGTTGTTGTCACGATTCCCACTGACTTTTCTGCAATGTCGACACAGAAAGAACTGTCTGAATCAGGGTTTAATTTTTGAATGAAGAACAGTGACACTGGTGACTTACATTATTTTATAACTCAACTTTATCTCTTCGAACCTAATAATTTGCAATAGGTTGTGATTCAACTAGGAAGAATGAAGTGAAAAGGTTTTAATACAGTTGAGGACACCTAAAGCCACATTAGATGTATTTCCAGCAGCCATTGTACAGCAAATACAGTGGCAACATCAGATGGTCAAACATGCTAGAACTCAGCTTGGGTTGCTAGTTAACGGGCTGGGCTTCACTGAGAGTGCTAGGTGACTCTGTAAAATATCTTTGAGTGTCCTAATAAAGCACTATGTCATTTATACTTTTAATATAGGTACGTAAAGGTGAGGAATGACAAACAAAAGTTTGACAACTTTTTCTAAATTAGCACGCCATAAAACAGTTATTTCAGTCAAATGGATTTCACTCATCTAGGTCAAAAGTTCAAATGCTGAATATGAAAATGCATCAACTGAAAAGCATGACCACAGAGCTTTTCTTCAAAGACTTTGAAGTCAGCGCCTGAAGCAATTAGGTCACTGAAGTGAGTATTCAGCTCACACATAACATAATATATACAGCAATGATTCATTCTTGCAATTTGAATTCTCTTATTTCAACAACATAAAAATTTAAAACAAAAAAATGGTAAAACAAAAATATGCCAGGGTTATAATAAATTTAAAGCCTCCTAACTTGCATCCTTCGCCCATCTGAGAATGGAGGTGACCTCGTTGCCCTTTGTGGTGTTACACTGGGAGCGAACAGCTCCTGCACTCACACCAACAGTGCCCTCATTAGCCTTAACCCCGCAGAGGTAAGCTGTGGCTGTGCCCGCACTGTCTGGAACCTGAGCATCAGTGTTGTATGTCTGCAAAAAAACACAAGTCAATAATTTAGTTGTATTATTTTTTTGTTAGCCTCATCAGGTTGTGATAGGATTGCAAATAAGTTGCATCTAGTCAACATAGAATAACAGGATGTAGTTTCAGGTCACATCTCATATAAATGTGCAGAGTGAAATGTGTCATAGTTTCCCCGTAGTGGTATCATTGCAAAGACAAAGTACATTAGCTTCAGACAGGGGGTAAATGTTTCACATAAAAATGCACATTTAATCAAATCATGTTTGTGCTGCCAAAGTTGGTGAAATGATATATAAAACGTTAATTCTAAGAGTTCTCAAACTCTGTAGCTGCATGTTTCACAATTTTAAATATGTTTCACGTTAATTATCTTGAAAGTAACAGTATGTTTATCCAAAGACACATTTTGCTTATTGTCAATTCCCTTACTGTTGTTGTCCCTAAGTTGATATAGTGCTTATAGTGTTTCCTAGCATTGCACTGCATTACAACATACAGTACAGACCAAAAGTTTGGACACACCTTCTAATTCAATGGGTTTTCTTTATTTTCATGACTATTTATAAGGCAAGAAGTCCCACTTATTAACCTGACAGGGCACACCTATGAAGTGAAAACCATTTCAGGTGACTACCTCTTGAAGCTCATCAAGAAAATGCAGTGTGTGCAAAGCAGTAATCACAGCAAAAGGTTGCTACTTTGAAGAAACTAGAAAATAAGGGGTATTTTCGGTTGTTTTACACTTTTTTGTTTAGTGCATATTTCCACATGTGTTATCCATAGTTTTGATGCCTTCAGTGTGAATCTACAATGTCAATAGTCATGAAAATAAAGGAAACTCATTGAATTAAAAGGTGTGTCCAAACTTTTGGTCTGTACTATATATAATTTCAACTTTGATGCTTTGAAATGGAATCCCCTATATTACTTGTATAGTAATTTGAATTATTTACATTTGATATGTGTAAACCACCCATCAATTTGTTCATGTATTTTATGTTTTGTTATGTAAATGTAAGTTTGGAAAAAACTCACTAAAAAACAAGAATTAAATGAGGCCTAACTGACTATGCATGTAGCATTCTGATTGAAGTTTTTAAAGCATAAGGGTTTTCTTAAGTTTAAAGTTCTGGAATTTGTCTCTTTTTATGAAAGGTTGCAGGAGATTTTGCCCTTATTAATAAACTATTCACTTACCAAACCTTTTCTAGGTATAATGGCGGGTATGTTTTGACTCTGATTGTTCAATATTATATGATAATCTGACCTTGGCCAAAGAGACAAATGGGAACTTGTCCATCTCCAGCTGCGTCTCTTCGCCGCTTTTTCCACTCAACTGACCCTTCAGTATCCGAGCTGCCGTCACCGTGGGGACGCCCATTCCTGAACACCAAAAGTAGGTTGACTTTTAGGATTGATTTTTGCCTAAGGAACATGGAGCATCTGAACACAGATTCCTAAACATTCATACTATCCACTCCTTGTTTCATCATTCTTAGTTAGCAACACATCATCTTGTTTTTACTGACATTTTAGAGCATGTTGACTGCTGTCAGGCAAAATATTTTTCTTTGATTCGGATTGCCTGAAGGTATTGCAAAAGAATTAGAGACTGTGGAATCTGCAGGAGTCTGTTCAGATGTCTCTAACAAAGAAAAAAGACAAAATCCCAACAATATTTCATTTACATACTATGTGTTTAAGCTTGGAAGAAGTGGGCATTTTCGAGACTTTGTTGTTCATTTTTTTAGCCTGAAAAACTGTCTACAGCATGCTAAAAATGATTATGGTAGAAAGCAAATGGCTATTTCCTAAAGTGTAGCTATAAACTCCAGCTTGACCTGAGAGTCTTTTTTGTATATTTGAAGTTGTGTGTGTTTTACAAATCCTGTGGTCTACAAAGAAACTTTCAGTTAAATGTCAGCACGAAGAACAGATTATCTGTTGACCTGTGTAAAGCAAACAGACATATTCCAGTTAAACAAGTATGCACATTTTCTATGGTATTCAAAGACTGGGCTAATGTGATTATGAATGTAGCAATAAGCAAGAATGCCATGCTGTGAATGCAGAGGGGAGAGACATCAGAGGCCCAATGAAGGATGAATGTTGTTGTAGAACCAGAGAGCATCCCTACATAAACAGAAGCCCAGCAGTTTGATGGAAGCTCAGCAGCTTTGCTCACTGCTATTGATTCACTTCACCCCGGTAGAAAACATCTCCCTCGTCCTTCAAAGCTGAATCCTTGAATCTTTCCACCACTTATTTAAAACATCTGAGCATTTTTGAGTCTTTAGAGATGCGAAAAAAAAAGAAAACACCCAAAACCCTGGAAGCTTGGTAGTTATTTTTCTAAAATTCAGATCCACCAATTTCAAATTCCATTCAACTTTGTCAAGGAAACTATTGTAACTTTTTGCAACACACAAAATGTACAATCAGAGGCTTACCATCTCCGAGGAAGAGGATAAGATTCTTTGCTTTCTTATTACTGAAATCCTGTTCCAATGAATCCTTCAAGGTCTGCTGAGCCCAGTCATTCCAGAACTTGGGATTTTTCTCTTGTTCTGGGTAATTAAGTGAAGAACTCTGGTTAGATTCATACCAAACTAAGTCACAAAAACAGATAAGATTTTGTAAAACTGTAAATGTGCAGGTCCCTGAAAAGTGACATGGTGTCCCATCTAGATAAGGGACACCAGGGGCCAATGTCCCTGTAGAAGTGGCAATGGCTGCTGCTATGGATCCTGTATTGCTCTGGCACAGAAACCATTAGAACAATTTCATTTTTTGCTTTTACAATTTTACTTTAATAGTGAGTTTAAAATTATAAGGTTGCACTTTTAGCTTCCCCAGATCTCATTAGGGGTCTGCAACTTGAAGCTTCAGAGATGCCAGTGACTCTGTCTTGTAATAAATTATTTTGATAATTAGTGAAACACTGAGTCAATCAGAGAAATGCAAATTTGTCTTTTATTTATTTAGAAGATCAGAGTAATAGCAAAATCATTTATTCTCAGAGATAAGACTAGAGAGAGAAGTAGAGAAGAAAGAAGATAAAGAAGTTAAACTTAACACATAGAATTCTCTTTAATATTTTTTACAGTCCCCCTTACAGCACCTCCCATCCTGCTCCATCCTGTAGGGAGTTTCTCTCACTTTTTCCATCTCTGGTTAATTGGTGCTTCCGTCCCTAAATCAAACCCTCCTTTGAGTTTCCACCAAATCTCAAAAGAGCTTCCACCGATACTCAGAAGAGTTTCGGTGGAAAGGTGAAGAAAAACTTCTGAAATCTCTATCATAAGCTTACCGAAGCTGTCATAAACTTCGGTGTGAGGTGGTGAGGCAGAACGCTGTAGACCCAGATGAGATGAATGATGGTAGTTTAATGATGAGAAATATGGCACAAAAAACATCAAAAGTCCAAAACCCAGGCAGCACAGCTGAGCGGAAGACAAGGGCTCAACACTGGTAGCTCTGGTCAACGAATGGAAAGCGCAAATAAACTGGTACACACACATACGGACCCGACAGAGACGCAGGTGACATTAAATACACATGAGGTAATAAGGGAACGAGACACACCTGGGAACAATCAACAGGAAGCCAGAACAACACGGAGACTCAGAAGACACAGAAACTCAAAATAAACACACAGAAAAACACAGATCACAACAGTACCCCCCTCAAGGGCGGCTCCAAGACGTCCCCCCCCCAAAAAAATCAGTCCAAAATCAAAACACAACAAGGGTGGGCGAAGGGGCACTGGACGGAGAGACAGAGTCCAAAACAACAAAAAAACAACCCAACCGGGGTGGGGAGTGACACAGGAGGCGATGGTGGAGCTCTGGGGCCACTGGGAGGCGACTGTGGAGCTCTGGGGCCACTGGGAGGCGACGGTGGAGCTCTGGGGCCGCTGGGAGGCGACGGTGGAGCTCTGGGGCCGCTGGGAGGCGACGGTGGAGCTCTGGGGCCGCTGGGAGGCGACGGTGGAGCTCTGGGGCCGCTGGGAGGCGACGGTGGAGCTCTGGGGCCACTGGGACGCGACGGTGGAGCTCGGGAGGCGGAGACTCGGAGGAAGCACTGGGGGGCGACGAGGGAGCACTGAGACCACTGGGGGGCGACAAGGGAGCACTGAGACCACTGGGGGACAACGAGGAGGAGGCACTAGGGGGCAACAAAGGAGCACTAGGGGGCGATGAGGGAACACAGGAAGAGGGCTCTGGAGGGACACAGGGGAAGCACCCACTAACAGGGGCAGGAGGCGCGGAGACTGAAGGTGTGGAGGGCGCAGGAGCTGGAGCCAAAGGAGCTGGGGCAGGAGGCAGCGCCGGCCCCGGAGACGCAAGAGTTGGGAGCTGGAGGTGGTACTGGTCCCAAAGATGATGGAGCTGATGTGAAGGTATTTCTTTGAATGAATGAGTCGTAAAGCTCGAAAACTATTTCTAATAAAAATGAGTCTCTTTTGAATTACTCAAACAGGTAACAAAAATCTTCCTCGAAATCTATTTGAAAAATGTTAGGCGGGAGTGACAGGGAAGCATTGGTGGTGGCTGTTGGGGTGTGAGTCTGATACTTCAAATGATCATAGTCCGACTCCAGTTGCATTTCCTCCAGCAGCAGCGGAGAAGACAGGATCTCCACATCTTGGTAGAGATTCCTCTGTGCCAACTCCACCTGCTGCTGGATCCATTCCTCTCAGTCCATCTGGGCCAAAATGCAGCAACCTCACCTTACTTACTCTTGGTCAGGTCCTACTGTCATAAGCTGCAGTGTGAGGTGGTGAGGCAGAACGCTGTAGACCCAGATGAGATGAATGATGGTAGTTTAATGATGAGAAATATGGCACAAAAAACATCAAAAGTCCAAAACCCAGGCAGCACAGCTGAGCGGAAGACAAGGGCTCAACACTGGTAACTCTGGTCAACGAATGGAAAGCGCAAACAAACTGGTACACACACATACGGACCCGACAGAGACGCAGGTGACATTAAATACACATGAGGTAATCAGGGAAAGAGACACACCTGGGAACAATCAAGGGGAAGCCAGAACAACACGGAGACTCAGAAGATACAGAAACTCAAAATAAACACACAGAAAAACACAGATCACAATAGTTAATTCTTCCCAGTAAATAAGCCAAAGTTTCTATTTTGTCATTACAGTCTCTATGGCTCACTTAATATATTAAATGACAACATTTTGCACTACTGTTTTTCTTTCATTCTTTTGTTCTGTGCCCACAAAAAAAGACATTGGCCTCACCCTGGCCCCCTGGTAAATTTAGTCTGGAATGACCACATGTCATATGGCCTCATATTTACTTTAACCTTTAAAAAAAACTGTATAGGAAATAATTAATAGATTCTTAATCTAATATGATAGAAACCCAAATATGAAACATTTGTTCAGAAGAAACAAGACATTTCAAGAATGAATGTAATGCAGCAGAACTGACATATTTGTTCTTATTACAGGTGGTAGGCATCAAATTCACTTTTCAGAAACCTGAACTGCTTTTCTTAGTTTAAAAAGTCTTGAATTCAGTCAGTAACAGTTCACCAACTTCACCAACTTCAAGACAGTGACCTGCCTTTGCATCAAGAGATAAGATAGTCTTAGAGAAACCCAGGTAAAAATTGTGAAATATTCACCTGATTCTGATGTTGATAAACTTGTTTTTTTTTTAAATCCCAACCAGAGTTTAGGGAGCTTGAATATAACCAAGTCATAGCCACACAACAATGGATAAAACACTGAAGCTCAAAACGGAATAACAAATTCTAAAACTGGACTGTTTGGATT
Organism: Xiphophorus maculatus; assembly: GCF_002775205.1. Lineage (NCBI taxonomy): Eukaryota > Metazoa > Chordata > Actinopteri > Cyprinodontiformes > Poeciliidae > Xiphophorus > Xiphophorus maculatus. Next base: position 9,298,713 of record NC_036462.1, on the reverse strand, counting down.
TTCCTGTCATTAAACAGTGACAGCTGTTACCCTAAAAAACCCAAACCTCGGGACAACAGGATACCCAGTATTTGTAATAGCATTAACACAATGAATTCCTGTTATGTACTGTGGCGCCAGCAAAATGGCTTCAGCGGGTGAAATATCCAGTGCTTTGAACAGGATGTCCATGTAAACAAAAATCAACTTCCTTGAAAAGTCAAAACATACTCCTCCAGTCCTGAGAATATGTCCTTCAAGAACGATATCTATTTAACTACTAACTCTTTGTATTGTTCGGTTGCAGAGTAACTCACCAGGGAATTGTGGCATCCCCATGCATCCAGAGATCAGAAAAGAGCAAGCGATGAGCAGGCCTGACGTCTTCATATTGTGGTCTGATTGTGGCTGATGCGTAACTCTAGACAGACATAAGATGCCGCTTTGGGAAGCTGTGGAAGGCTGCCTGCAGCGATGTCACAGCTGCAAAAGAATAAGATCAGAGGCCAGTAATTAAATATGTGTCATTTTTCTATAACCGACTCTGACACACTGGGTTAATATTTATTTACTCCAAGATGATTTGACTAAAGATACCTGTATCAAGCAAATAGCACTGCTCAATTTGGCAAGTAGGATATAATTCACTCTCTCTGGGTGATTTTAGATTTAGTAGAAGTGGAGTGAAATTGGTATGTTTATGTTGTAACAGTTAGTTTACAACTGACAACAAGCTTCAGAGCTTTGAGACATAAAGCCGTATTTCGCAAACAACACTCTTCTTATTCCCTTAGAGACAATTCTTTGTGACTGCAAAGAATTGACTGTGACTGCATGTCAATTCTTTGTGACTGCATTCGAAGAATGCAGTCACAAAGAATGCAGTCACATGTATAAAATCAACACAGTGTAGGTCAGAAGTTTGGATACACTTATCTTATACTAATACACTTGATCTTTGTGTATTGAGTTGATCTTTTCCATGGCAGAATAAGTAAAAACTCACAAATCATAGTACATATAGTATACAATTTCAATGATTCTGAAAAAAAAAAAAAAAAAAAATTTATTGCAGATGTTTAAATTTATCTTGGATTATTTTCTCTGCATTTTTTCGAAATGACAAATACAGACTCAAATATGTACAACATGCTCATAGGAATAAATTAGATTATCATTGAAAAGTACATTTATTTCTGTAGCTCAACCTAAAGGCATTTCTCTCTGATGTCTTACACACACAGAGATGTATTTCAAACATTGTATCCATCCATCCATCTGTTGCCTATATCTTCTTATCCTTGCATGATTGCAGTAAAGCTATCATGGATCTTACCAGAGGAGCCGCTTTTCATTGGCTGATGCCCATTCTACGTGGTCACGTGCGCGGCCGTCTCACAAACACACTTAGCTTCCCGTTAGTTAAGTACAGCATAAAGGCAGAACTGATACAACTTCTACACCTTGAAGCCTGTCTGCTACACAGTCTTACGTTAGCTAAACAGATCAATATCAATGTGTCTGTATCTGACATACACTAACGATTTTATTTTAGCAGAAAAGGCTTTGGACTAAACTGTTACTCGTGTTAGCCACGCTAGCACCAAGTACAGCTAGTCAATCAACCATCGCTGTGTTCAGAGAAGCGCTGATTAATAATCGAGAAATAAATATCAAGCCTGGAAACTTGATATCGTAACGGACTGAATGTTATGTTTTTAACGTCTTTGCTCGTCTTGCTGGGCGCAGGCTGTTGCCACGGTAACAGGTGTGCTTAAACTACAAAGAGAGAGTAAAAAGGTAGGAGTGGTTTTGAGTTGATCACCTGTTTGGGTTATTTTACCTTTGTTTACCTTTGCTGTGGCGCATTACAGCCGCTGTAGTTTCTAAACGTTGGACTAATTACCTCGTTCGTTTATGAGTTTACGTCATTCACAACAAACATCAAATAGAACAAATATATTTCATAAAATTTTAACAAACAAATGGCTTCTACCACGATAATTATGTGAAATGAAATTAATTATATCCCAACTTCGGAAGATTTGCCTTTACCTTTACAGAGCTCTTTGGTTCCTCCAATCAGTCTGTAGCTTCTCATATGACGTCATCAAACCAAATTTCAGATCTACCATAACTGACTGACACTTTTGTTCACAGTACAATTGTATTGTTGTTTATTATAATAAATAAAGTTTATAAAAAAATAAATAAAAAATAACTGACTGACACCTGCTGACCTCAGGTTTGCAACCAGCTTGTGACTGAGAAACCAGTAACCTCCTCCCAGATGATGACATGAACTTGTTAGTTCCTCTGTCCATTATAGAAGCTGATACATTGTGAAAATCCAGTAGAAATGATGCACTAATTGAGTCACGTTTACATAGAAACAAGGCGCCGCGAGACTTTGTTTGTGAGACTTGTGGTCACGTGGGTCGGTTGTGGGCGGAGCTTGGTAAGGTCCATTGGGTGACACACCCTCAACATGCACACACACACTCTATGCACAATTTAGAGATCAATTAACATGCATTTATTTATGTTTAATTAGATTTTTAATATCTGTATAATCAGAGTGAAGTTGAACCAAAGTCACATTTCTTGTTTGTGTGTACAAACTTAGCCAATAAAGCTAAATTTGAAGATCATATTGAAACTTTTTGCTCACAGCTAATTAATATTTAGTTTACAGATTTAGAATATTGCATAAGATAGATTTTAAACTGGATTTTTTTAAGGAAAAAAAACAAAACTGTAAGAAAAAACATATTACAAATTTGTGTTATTAAATTGAATTGCTGACAATTTTATGATAGTCTGATTTACTGAGCTTCAAATAATTAATATTTGATTCAATCTTAGCAATTCTGTCCATTCTTTTTGGAAGAATTTTCAATTAAGTTGGTTACTTTCTTGTCAAATATTTGTCTTTAAACTTTACTCTAAAATGTTCAACTAGTCTAATTTTGGCGTATAGGAAGAGGATTCTGATGTTAATGTCACAATGCTTTATCCATTTTAAAACTAGGTTGGTAATGTATTTGGAATCACTGTCCCATTGGAGCAGCAAATTGTCTCCAGGTTTCCAACCATCTGTTTGAAATTGTCTACCTCAAATTAAAGGGAAATTGTCTAGGATGTTCAGAAATAACTCAGGAACCACTGCAGGCTACTGAAACAACCAAGACAAAACAATAAATGGAAAACTATCTTCAAATTCCTTGTCTTCACCTCAAATCAACAGGTAAATGTGTTAAAGCAGGACAAAGATTGACAGTAGTCCAAATACAAATCAAAACTGGTTTTGGACTGAATAAAGCAGCCTTACAGTAAGCTTCTGAAATTGCCCCAACATTAACACTGCTGTTTGAGGACTTTGCTTGAAAGTGACTGGTTTAATGGTGGCAACAAAAAGTGTTTTTGTGTTATCAGCATTTGTGCATATGTTAAGTTGCACAAAATTCGAGACCAAACTTCAGCTTTAAAAGAGAACAAACACAGCTTTAATTAACATTTGCAAATGGAGAAAACATACAAAGCTCACATCTCAGTGAGAATCGGATGAGTTCTGACTTGGGGCTGAACGTCCCCTCATTTACATAGGATACATCACACATTACTTAGTCACACCCCCTGGCTCAAGTGTCAGGTAAAAATCTATACGTTACTTATCTGTAAGTTTCAGTGGAGCAGGGTTTCATACACATTCACAGCTCAACATTAGGCGTTTCTCCAAAAAGGCCTCTCTGCTGATGGCTAAACAGATACTAGAAACTGAATTTCTACAACCTAGGCTTATCACCTTAGCCATGTCTCACATTTCTAACTGCTGAACACCCTGTTCTTCACTTATTTGAGGAGGGTCAGAAGAGCATATATCCTGTTGAGCTGCAACTGAGTGCAAACCTTTAATAGAAACATCATAAAGTGTACATTCAAATTTATTTAAACTTTGCTACTAAAATTTTCCTTCACACATACATTTGAGTTTATATGAATAATATTTTGACTATGTGCACACAAAAAAAATCCGAACTAAACTCAAATTTGAGCACCCATTTTATTTTGCTTTATTAAAGTTGTACATTTACCATCAGTTAAAAAGATAAAACAGTTTAAATCAATCTATGTGTTTTATAACTAGTGTCAGTAATCTGTTCTTAACTTACTATCCTTTCAAAACTAAAGGAAGATCTATCAATATGTGTTTGTTCTTAAATCTCTATTAGCTTTGTTTTTACAGTTTGTTACAAGCTTCTATGACTCCCTATGGCACACGCTCAAGCCAACACATCATGCTCAATTAAATCAAAATATGAAGAACTTTCTTTCCATTATGCTGCAGCAAAAAAACTATAAAAAGCTTAAAGCTGGGGACCATTTTATCAGTAGAATTTTAAAATAATATGTTAATGAATGTGTTGTCTGAAACTTGTACGTTTCAGCTTAAATATTTCATGTTGAACTTTATTCCATTTATATGTCAAAGTATCTACTTTTTGTATTACCTCAAGAGTGTTGTTAATGTTTGTTTATTGTAAATGTCTGCTGATTGATCTGCCTATGTGTCCTGCCCTCCCCACCTCCAAGATTCTTGTAAATAACACAAGTAAACACAATAACCTGTTCTTAATTACTAACCTGGTTAAATACAGGTTAAATGAAAAATAGAGTATGTGAAATTTTCATTTTAACTCTAAGGGAATACAGAGAAGCAACATGCTCAAGCTGAATATTACTATCTGTTTTTTAGTCATAAAAGCACAACAACAAAAAAATCAATCAAAAAGTAGATCCTAAAAGCCCCAAAAGGTCTTAGGGAGAAATAACAGAACAGCTAAAGTTGAGCTTGAGGCCTCTCTGCACGCAGTTATGACCACAACAGGGGCCCTTTTGGGGTCCTGGCCTGCCAGCCTTTCAACTATAATTATCCACACCCTCCTCCTTTCTTCCTTGTGCTTATGGTCAAGGTCATTTTAATGGGATTGAGCTCCAGAGCATTGAGAGGTTTAAGGGCCATAACAAAGCCGATTAACAGCAAATGATTGACTGGTCACGTCTATGTCAGGAAAATAAAATAAAAGATTCTAGATATGAATTATTTCAAGACAAAAATATTTTACCCAGGTCCCATCAGACCTGGGTAAACCTCTTGAACCTCTTGATTCTGTTTATAGCTTCCTGTTCCTGTTGAGCTGCACGCAATCCTCTTTGATGCCAGACTCTTTGTAACTAACAGTCAAGTTCTTCATTAAGTGGTTAGATTACTCAGAAATTACTGTATTTCTCACCAGTCTCTGCTCCGTTAGGTACAGTACCAAACCTCCCCACTTTATGGCTGCCTCTAATAAAACTTCAAAACACCGGGAGAGAAAATCTTGTCAGCACCTTCCAAAAAAATAACCTAAATTGGGAACAGGACCAGGACCAACGTGCCGGTTTAATGAGAAACAGGCACGCTGGAAATAAACAGGTCCGAACACTGATGCCAGGTTGTTTCCTTTACCATTCCTCAGTTGCACTTTGCCAGTTGTTTCTGCAGCAGCACAAGTCCTCAGAAGCGTCCAGGTCCACCCAGAGGCAGTGATCCTGCCAGTCTGCAGGTGAAGTAACAAAGAAGAGCTAAAACTGCCACCATCAGAGCTCCAGACAGCAGCGTGGTGAGCAACAAATGAAACCCCGCTTCAGACATGACTTCGATGCTGCCAAACTGGTGCCAAGTAGGGTTTCCAGTTCTTCCGTGTAGATGCAGATCACCTCAGGCTCAAACTGCCAGCAGGTTGTTGTAGCAAGGCATGGATTAGGCTTTTTATTATGATGTAAGTGGAACAGATGAGGGCTTACCTTCATACAGCTTAATCGAAATGAAGGAATGAGTGTGTCCTTTACCCCATCCTGCCAGGATTTCTAGTTCTAACCACCAGGCTGGCAGGACACAGAATCCTGGCCCCACTTTTAAATGGGCAACTTGTTTGCTTCTCACATCCAGCCTCTTGCATGCTCAGAATGACTAAAAATATGTCTGGATTTACCACACAAGCTGGGGCTCAACCCAATTTTCTGCATACGTTTTAAAGGATTTAGGAAAAAAAAATAGAAAGAAATCCTACACAAGAAAGGTACAAAAGGATGCGCACTTTGCAAAAGCGTCTGTGCAGCAGGTTACTAAAACCCTCTAAAACAAACCCAGAACTGCTTGTTTTAACAATCCCGTAATAAACTGTAGCAAGAAAAGCGCGCAGAAAAAGACGATCGCAACGCATTTATTCATTTCATCTCACCGACAGCGTGGTGTCTCCCAAAGAAGCCGGTAGTGTGTTGCAAAACAAAAAGTTTATCCCAGTTTTACTTACTACGGTGGACTTTGTGTGGCACAAATCTACATCCAAATGTGTCCGCGGTCCATTCAGCTCCCTTCACCTTGAAATCTATGTTCTTTGTGCTGCATTCACGCTGCTTTTTATAAGGCCGGACTTGTCCGGATCCCAGAATAGCGGTCTGTAACCCACGAGGAAGGAGAGAGAGAAAAAGCCCTTTAGAAATAACGATTTACTGCTGTTGTGGGAATACGGAGCAAGAGCGCCACCTGCCTGTGGATCCACGCACTACTTCACGATAGACTGTCATTGCAACGAATGGCCACACTTGAGTAAAAACGCTCCAATGATAATAATAATAATAGTACAGCAAATCCTTTTTGTTGCAGACTTTCTGTATTCATTCTACCGTAAACCGTTTTTTTTACTAGAAGCACTAAAGTGTTATGTTTTGTTACACTAAAACTACCATATTCTTAGAGCTGTACTTTCTACTAAGTTTACATCATCTACTGACGACTTACAATGCAGTCAGAAAAAAAAATCGGATCAACAGTCCTTAAAATTACAGTATTATTAACTAACAGGTGGCTTCTGTTTTTCATTAGAAGTGGAAAATGTCTGATTGATTTTCATTTTTACTTGTGCTGAAAAAGCTGGGTTTGTTATGAACTGCATTTGTAATTTTAATTCTGGCCATCATTGATAATAGTTTAAACTGTTTTTCATTCAGCACTTATTCTGTAAATAAAGATGAAGGAATTTTAAGCTTTTATAAAAGGAAAGTCATGTTGAAACACAACACAGTAGTATAGATTTGAGGTCAGACAAGATAATCTTATCTGCATAAATAGAAGGCAATTGAACTTCTGTTGAAGTTCAAGAGATGTTTCATGTCTCATCCAAATGGCTTCTTCTCTTCTTAACATAATCGGAAGTAACAAAGTTTTAAGTTGTAGTCTGAAAAATTGCATTAACAGGGCCCTTAGGGTCACAAATAGGGCAATTAGGACATGAGTCACTACCATACCCTCTGTTCAACTGGATTGTTGTTTCTTGACAAAAATGTCCCTAAAGATGAAATGTGAGTTGTTAATCTAGTGTCTCAAGCTGTGAACTGATGTAAAATAGCCTAAGGAGACAAGTCAAGACTTCATTGTTGTTGTTAGAAAGATGAAATCTGAGGTTACTTCTTTTATTTGGTGTTGGCTTTTCATGTTTAACATAGATGGATTCAAAGTTCCTACAATTACTCTGCATTTCTAGGCTATCTTTTAATGTTCTAGTTGCCCACCCTGTCAATAGATTACATTTTGGCATACTCTTTTCATTTTCGGGTGGCAGATTGATCAGAGCTCACTAAGATGTTTAAAGCTTGGATTATTTATTGTAGCCCATCTCTGCATTGAACATCTTTATATTTGTTGGTTTGTTCTCTAAATATCCTATGAAACATTTAGAACTGCTATGTTTTATGTATGCATGTTCCAGTTTAAACTTTCCTTTCTTCCTGTCATTTTTTTCATGTATATTTTCTTGTTTATTTGGGATATTTTCAAATTGCTATTAAAATTGATTATAACCTCTTCTGTTTGAGGCCTACTTTTCACCCTCCTGTCCAAATTTACAAATGGTCTCCCAGACTTCTAAACATTTCCGTATTCAAATAATATATGTATCTGGGCCTTTCTACATGTCTGTCTCATATTTTGCTGCACAATAGGACTTCCGCCACTGTTGATATTCAGTAAAAACTCTTTGGTCAGTTTAACATTCCGTCCTTTAGATGTCGCTGTAGAACATTTTTCTGTCACTACTCTCAGATTACCTAAGGTTTACCTAGATCTTGGCTTCACATAGGATGCAAAATGCATAGCTATTTATATATGTGTTTTTAAACCTATCAATTCCCATTTTAAAATAATTTAACGCAATATCTTTTTGAACAACCTCCTGTCAAGCTGTTGTGTAATTAGCCCACTCGTGTCTTTGTAAATCCAGCATGATAAAGTGATTTTTTTTCTACTGTAGCCTGTCAGTGCATTTCAATTAGTGTTAAACCCCACTTATCTGATGTTTACTCAGTGCATTTAATGGACTGTTGAGCCGGCATATCGATATTTTCAGAGTAAAAGCATACCCTGAGAGGCCAATCAAGAGCTTTCATCACAGCTTGTGTTTTTCTACCAACCTCATTAGTTTCCTCTTCTGAGAATTTAGCCCGGTGTTATTTTTAGTTAACCCTATTTTTGCTTCTCACTACTAAAGAAATGTAGTTTATTGCTATGTACAGCATACAACTGCATGCTGCAGTAATTGTTGCTACTGTCATATACATGTTACAGTATAGTTGGACTGATTTCTAGTGTAATTTATCTTTTAATATAGAGCTCAGGGAGACTGCTGGAAACATTCTAAAGAAAAAGAAGAATATTGCAAGGAAAAGGATAGTTAATCACAGTTAATATTGCAATATTTCACCATAACATCACAATTTATTTTTGTTTGTTTTGTTCCTTTTGTCATAAAGGGTGCTTTATTTTTCCAATAATATTCAGTATTTACACATGCAAATGTTTTATTCCAATATGGTTGTTCAATTACATTCCAAAATTATTTATGATCTAACCCTTCCTTCCTTTTCTTAAACTTCTGCAGGGGTGTATTACTTTATCATGAACTTATTATATTTTATTTTCTATAAATATAGAAATGTCCTCATTGACCTCATGTGGAAGAAAGTGACTCTCTTCTCTTGTATTTTACAAATTTCTACATTCTCTAATAATAATAATAATTTTGGTGTATTAATTTTACAATAAAAAGTTCATGTCATAAGATTTCTGCCTTCTTATGATTAATAAAGTTTGGGGTTTTAGAATTTTTATTGGTGTTGTTTTGTCTGTCTGTCTTTGTTTGATTGTTTACTTTCAATGTTGAAGTACAGGTTGCATCCCCAGGTGTCAGCTTGAAATATTTATAATTTTTATTATTTGCATTAATATTAACAATTATTTTGCCAGGAAAATACCATTGAGGTTAAAAATAATTTTGCAAGAAAATCCTGGCCAAGACTGGGAGCAGCATCCAGAGTTTACCGAACAGTCAAACAAAACTGTTCTGACTATTCTGTAAACATAGTCAGAATATGTTTAAAGTCATATATATAAAGTCATAATATATATGACTTTATATGAATTAATGAAGTCATATATATTATGACTTTATTAATTCATAATATATATTAATTAATAAAGTCATATATAAATTTATATAGGAATTTATACAATTCCTATATAAATTATATGAATGTATATAATTATTTGAAATTTATATAATTCATAAATAAATTAATAAAAGATTCCTCAAGCTGCTTGCTTAACTATGTGTCGAAAAGAAAGCTGTTAATCAAAAACTTGAGCTTCCTGCAAATTACTCGTTTTAAAGTGTTTAAAGACTAGCTGCACTACATGCCTGCACACTATGGCAAGCCGTTTTTACATAAATTCTGTTGTACCGCCCTTACATTCGGCTTGCCATATACACACTAACTTAGAGTTCAGCATGACGTCGCCATTTCGCCGCCTGGTTAGGTAGTGACGTCCACTGCGTCATGATTTCCTGGAAATAGCGGTTTGAGCGAAGCGAGTTCTCAGCGGGGTGGGAACCATCTTGACAGAGTAGCACGGTGTCTTTGGTCGTTGCAGCTGAAACTCCCTCACTGTCCCCCTGGTCAGAGTACTACGAAGTCACGGCTGTGGCGGCGGACGGAGTCACAGCAGGGTAAGACCGTGTCCTCTGGTTGTAGTTAATCTTTATGGGCGTAATCAACTCTTGATTTTAAACTGATGGGGGTTTTATGACATGTGCATGATGTGATTTGGCCACAGAACTGTACTACGTGCTGTGAAGAAGATGTTGACATTGTTTTTAAAGAAAGTTCTGGGAGTTTGTGACATATATGGTGTATGGAAAATTGCATGCAGGTTGTTGCTATTAAGTTCAAAATATATATTTTTAATTTCTCCTAAATAATCTAATGAATTTATAAATATTATCTTGTTTCTATATTTATCTTACTTCTAACATTTGAGATGATTTTATATGGATTTTCAATTCTCCTACGATAATGGCTCCCATTTGTCAGCTTTAAGCTTTAAGGGCCATGTGGTCGCATATTCCCAGAGGTATGTTAAGTGACTCGTACAGCCAGCATCATATTTACACATCGACCACTTAGTGGCCTCAGTCATTGCCAGTGACCCATTTAGTGACACTTTATCTCCAGTCCACCAGCTGCAACCAAAACATCATTTCAGCCAAAATATGTGTGTAGCCACAACACAGCTGCACGTGTTTGTTTTATTCTATCTTATTGTGGCCAAGCTGAATAGATAACAGCCGACATGATCTAATGTGGCAACAGAAAAGATATCACAAATCATAAATGTAGTAAAGATACTCTAATTTTCCATATAAACTGTCAGTAGAAGGTTTAGTATTTTAAGTGACAGTATATTTATATTCTATAAACAAACCACCACAGAATATACAATGTTTTCCTGGAAAACTAAACACAAAAAGGAACAAATATGCAAACAGCTACTTAAAACTCAGTCTTCAAAGATCCTGTGGGACAGTTTCTTGAGAAAATATAGATTGCAGATGCAATCTATATTTTAGTTTAGTTAAGTTGCACCCAGTGTGGGAGGAGACATGTCCTTCCACATTGTGTCACTGCTAGTTCTGCTTTGCAATCTTCTTGCCTAATTTATTGCTCCAGTATGTCAAACCTGAAGGTTAAAGCTATAAACCATTGTCCAGATGTACAACCTGAAAGGATGTATGCGTAGAAGGTATTTGATCAGTATTTGCAGGGACTCCTGCTTGGGTGATTTACTAGTTTATTAACATTACACAACCTTGGCTCTGCTTTTCTCAAGGGATCTTGATTTACTCTTTGGTTATTCATTACCTAGGTGTGATTGGGAGTGTGCTGCAGCCTGCCACAACAACTGCTAGAACAAGTAATCTCCTGTTATCTGGCTGTGCCTGTGGAAGCTTCCCTGTGCCTTTCCTTTAATCCTCACCTTATGTTGATAAAAATCTTGCCAGCAGGGTATTTAATTATATTTAGGCAACAGCTTTTAATAGTATTAATGTGTGTACTATGCAAATTCAAAGTTTTCACATTCGTTCAGCATAAAGCTCTGACTGCTTAAAGTTGACACATGGCATGATGGTGAAATGAGACACGGCTGGCTGATATTTGATCCCTGTACATACGTCAGAGCACCTGAAATGTATACAGAATTGTGACTCAGAGGCTTCTGATGGCCAGGAATCTGAAGAATTTTAACGCTGCCACCTAGATATTATAAACCAGTTGAGAGAAAATGCAAGCTCTTTATTTTCTCAATGCGGCCATGCTAATGAATCACTAAAAATAAAATCCAAAGTGTTATGATTCTATTAAAGTCTTTCAGCTTAGTCTAACAATCCCACTGTAAAGCAGTACAAAGCCGATTTCCTGGGAAAGTGGATTTTATTTTTCATTTAACGCTGTACTATCAGGATGGGGGCTTTTTTTTGTTTTCCAAAGGAAACATCTCAGCTCTGTGACAGTTTTGTCTTATCTGTGTCCTTCAGGCTGAAACGCAGGGAACACCAATGATAATGTTAAAGCTAAGAGGGTTTGCATTTATGAAGGTCAACTAGCACACCCTGGAAATGGAACAGGGTCAGATTTTGCATACATGGGAGCCCAGGGAACCAGACAGTCTTTTATGCAAACTTACATAATACTTTTACTCCCAGATGGCAGGATGCAGAATTGGAGCAAACATAAGGGTCGACAAGGTCATAATTTCCTGCAAAACTATTGATGCTCTTTGAACTTCTCCACATGTTGTTTTAACCTCAAAGTCAAATATATTTGTTTGGGATTTTATTTGGTAGACCAACACAAAATAAGACATAACTGTGAATTAGAAACATAAAGAACATTTTATACTAATATTATCCCTAAGTCAGTATTTTGTTGAAACATTTAACCATTTGCTCCTCATGTAGTGTTTTGTAAATATATTTTTTCTTTCTCCTTTCTTCTCCTTCCTTGGCCTGCCTCTTTTTGAGGAACATCATGTCATTGTAAGTTTGTTGCTCTTCATTAATCTTTCAGTCTTTGGATAATGGATGGAACGGCCCTCAGTGAAATGTGCAAAACTTTGAATATTTCCTTACATAATACTGCTTTGTACTGAGATTAAATGACATACATGTAGACTCTATTTACTACATACTAAATTTAGTTGCTCTGAATTTTAATTAGCGGTATGTGAAAAAGTAGGCAAAATACAAGTGCACCCCACACTTTTGAGTTTTATTTTTTTTAAAAGGAGGAAAAAAGATCTCTTTCCTTTCACTTCACATATTTCAATATTTTACTTTTCTTAACAGCCTGCATATTGTTTTATTTTACAGGGCATATTACATTGGATATATTACTGATACTTTTTCTAAGATATTTGTTCTTCCTGAAGCTGGTTTATCCTTAAGTTTTACATAGAACAGGAAGTGTGAGCTTTTCTAATGTAGCTGTGGTTTCTTTATGTGTCTCACTGAGGTTATGACTGTGTTGGTCAGAGGTGATTGCAGAAGTTTCAACAGAAGTCCGTTCTTTTACTGTTGTCAAGTAGATTGCCACATAATGTAGGGCCCAGGTTTGCACTTGTTTGTGGCATTTAGTGATTACTTATCATATGCGGTCTGAAACTATATCTAGATCTTAAATCCAGTGACACAAGATGGTAAAATGAGCTGCAGAGTTTGTAGTCCATGGCATGTATAACCAGAAATCATCACATTCTTACTTGTTTTGTGCTTTTTTTTTGTTCTTGTTTTCCTCAGAAATTAGCTGTGAAAGGGTATCCACCGCAGCACATGCAGCACTCTGTCTCAAACACACAAAAGTTATTCTTGGAGGAATGCTCTAACGCTGCATATAATAGTCTGGTTCGCAGGATCAGTGACGAATTACTGACGCATGTTTGAGGTTTACTGCCTCACTAAAGGGTTGTGGCCTTGTGTATTAGCAGCTTTTTCTATGGGAAGACATCGTGGGACACTTTGGGGGATTTGCTACAAACCTTCTAGAAGTGACTATAACCACAAAATTTGTGCTTTGGGACCTAAATGTCTTGGACCTACTTCTTAGTTCTTTTTCATGGTAATTACAAGGTAAGTGTTGAGAAACATTTTATGATACAACACCCCAACCACATTAGGAAGAGCGTAGGTTTTAGGTTTTCATGTGTATCACCTGATTTTAGGTGATTTAGAAATGCATACAGCATTGGTTGCAGTTATTGGTGAAGATGTGTGAAAAATATATTTGACCTCATTAGCATTAGAACAAAGTCAATCTTTCATATGAGCACATTTAACATAAATAATTCCACATTAGAAAATAGTTTGTCGCTTTTCAGTAAAATGTTCTGAAATATTTGGTCGAAACAACATCAAAATTCTTTGTCAGATTTGAAAAAACAAATACTTTCCCCATTGGTAATCACAATCCTGAGATTAAAGTCATACAGAAAACCTGGAGACTGATCTGGAAAGATGGGTGCATAAGAGAAGACACAAGATTCTGGAGGAAGTATAGATTATAAAAGATGCAAAGGTACATGACTGTATGCTCCAACTTTTTATCTGTCATTAGAAGAGTGAGGGCTGTCCTATTAGCAAAAGGGGATTGCACCAACAGATTTTCTCCACTGAATAAGTGTTCTCAATCAAAGGTTGGGTTTTTCAGTGTGAGATTATGCTACTAAAATAAACAATGCATTTATCATAAGCATCTTTCTGCTGGGTGCCATTGAATGTCTCCAGTGTTGTACATTTGTAGAAACTGATGTAATGCTTCTTGTTTTAACTGATAATGACATGTTTCCTCAAAAGGGGCTAATATTAGTCACCAAATAACATGAACAGAGAAAGGGAAGTTGTGTTTTCACTAAGAACTGATTCAGCCTAGGGCTTTCAGTTTGTGTGGTAACATGTTCCTGCACTTCAGCAGACTTCAATTCCAGGAAAGTGTTCAAAAACAGTGAATGTGGGCTTAGGAATGTGTGTTTGTGACAACAGCAGGGTCGATGCCAGTTTTCTGCATTGATCAGCACACAGATCTAGCACAGAACGGATGATTAAGTCACAGATGTTTTAGGGGAATGTCATACTTTTTCAGCCAAAAAAAACCAAAAAAGCAATAGTTCTGACTGTTCACCAAGCACTCTTTGTTTAGTTTCAGAGGAACCTCTGTAAACCCTCAGTAAATTATAGGGTAAACATTGATGGAGCAAAGGAGGAATGCGAGACAAAAGAAAGAAATCAGATAATTGTGTTGCCATTACACCTTTCCATGCACTTGAGTGGTAACATAGAACCCTTGTATAATTGAAAAATGTCAGACAGTTATAGTAGCTCCCTTTCTTTTCACCAGCCCCCATCCATCCTTATCTCGCTCCATCTCTCAACACATTTCAGTCCTCTGCCCTTTCACAACTTCACTGTTTTACTTTGCTGATCAGCTCTGGGGCTTTTAAAAGACATAATAAACTCACCAGTACAGGGAGAGTTTGAATATGAAAGGAATTTTCTTATTACTCCGTAAGTATTTATAGGAGGCAAACAGTAATTTCTTACTGTCTGTACTACTGGGGTTACTTGGGAACATCTTGTGTAACAGAAATAAGCTTTAGCTGGAATCTGTGCTCCTTGTTTGACTGCAATTGTTTAAGATGTGGGAATACAATACTTCTTCAATGGCATGTTTATATGCATTCAAAAATAGATTACAGTTCAGTTGTGTTTATAAAAAAAAGATCTAAACCATTTTACTTAAGAATTCATGGTGTGTAGTTGGTTTGTTTTGTATTTAATGGATTAACATGAGCAGATAAAAACCAGAGCCTGAGGGTTCATGTAGGGCTACACATCTGATGTCGAGCAGGTTCACATTCAGACAAATTTCTCAGGCCCATCTATGTTCTGTTTTGTTTTCCCGTCTGAAATGAGTTGTTTTTCTGTGACGCTGCCTGGAGATTAGTCACCATTTATACAACACTATTAAACATACTGAAGTCTCTTCATTGTCTCACATAAGTTGTATAAACAGACACATTTTAGTGGAATTAATTGCTGAAAATGTAATTGATATCAGTAATTTCATAAAGGAACACTCAAAGCTAGACCCATGTTGCATAATGGTGTATATGAGTTGTTTTTTTTGTCTGTTTTTGGTTTACATCTAGCCTGGTAAACATTAGCCCTTTGTCTCGTACAGAGGGTCTGGACCCTCGGCTATTGAGAAATTACTTCTTGCTGGATGCGTAAACTTTGTTGAAGCCCCCCACTGTGAAAAGAGAAGTGCTGAGCTGGATGACATCTTTGCCAGCAATAAAATGTCTTAAAACATTCCTCTTGCTCCAACTTTATTTGCTTAATATTTGGATTTGTGGACAACATGAATGGCTTCACTCACGTCCTCTGCTGCCATTGAAAAACTATATTCAGACTGCAATTTTGAAACAGCGCAGAAAATCAAAGCTTTTGTTCATTACGTCTCTTTCTATTCCAAACGTCCCTGGTTGGCTAGGTTGAAATTCTACCAGAGAAATCCATCTCAATGGGAGAAATCCCAGACTGAGGGTACATGAGAATTAAGCAGAATTGCATAGGAAGGCAATGGCCAAGCTAGCTTTCATTTAATGAAAACTTGATTTCCAATGTTTCTCAGAACATTTTATTATTACCTAAGTTCAATAACAGAAATATTTTTTCACAGAAAATGTGGACCTACTAAAAATATGTCTGTATTCTGTACTGTATTTCCTCTTAATGCGTGGGACCTTTTTTTGCATTATTTACTGTATCAATTCAGCATGGCATGAAGCCAGTAAGCGTTTGGCTCTGCTGAGGTGTTACGAGGCACCAGTTGCTTTAACAGCAACCTTCTGCTCTTTGGGATCAGTGGGCCTGATTTCCTTTAACTTACTCTTCACAGTACTCCTTGCTTTCTCTGAGGGATTTATTTAAGGTACATTTCCTGCACAATAAATCACAGTGAAGCCATGAACATTAAGCAAGTATTGATATTTTTGCTGTGTGTGCTAGTGCCAAGGAAAATGGCACTAGCTGGCCATTTTCTGGCCAGCCATTAGCTGGATGGTACTAGCTAGAAAATTAAATGAACATGTCCAAAATGCTTGTCAGCAGATTAGAGCATGAAGTCCACTGAAATGATTTGGACGGCTGCATGGACTTTGGACCAACAGCAGCAGATGAAATGGCTTCATAGGTTTTAACTAACTTTGTGAAAGTCACACTAGACTTCAATTAACTTGGTTTCTGTGCCTCTCCACTGTTTCTTCAGATTCTGAAATGTCGATTTCCAAATTAAATTCATTGTTAACTTTCATCTGAAAAGAGAACTTTGGACCACTGAGAAACAGTTCTGTCGCTGTCAGGTGACTTCTGACATTAACTCTGGTTCATGAGTGGGTTTACACAGAAACTGCAACAGTCATAGCTCATGTCTTAGATATGTTTGTGTGTGGTGACTTCTTAATCAGCTGCATTCTTTGTTAAGTTAATCAAAAACTTCTAAGTGTGGCTATTCTTTCTGCCTGTGTTCCTCTTTTCTACCAAGCTTTTTCTCTTCCCTTAACTCCAGCATTCTGAGAGCAAGCAGCTTTTTTAAGTAATAACTTTTTGTAGCCTTCTGTCATTTTGAAGAAGTTTTAATGACTATGTGTTGGACAACTGTCTAGTTGTCAATCTCTGTGATTGTGTTTGTTGTGAAATTACATCACAGTGTTGAAAATCGTTTTTAGCAGTCTTATGTCATATACAAATTTTCCCAGAAACTGAATTTTGACTGTAAATTCTAATCAACTCAGTTGGTGTAAGCAACTACTGAATCCTACTTGTAAATGACACAATACAGCAGAAAGAGGTTAGTGGCAGGATGCCTCTTTTTAATCAACGTGGAAGGCCCGTTTAAACATGAAATGCAAATTAATCCGAAGAGTCAATCTCAACATATAGTCAAACACTTTCAGACTCTTTGACTAAATATTGCTATAAAAACTTTTGTTCGTTTTTGCTCCATTATCAAAGTTCCTCTTAAGGAACACTAATAATTTACTTACAAGCACAAACGTGTCAGCCTAATCAGATAAAACTATAATTCCAATTGCGCAAGTGATATTTCATATGTCGGAAGTTCTAGTTCACAAAGAGTGTTTCTGTGTCTGTTTGCATCTAGAGACAAACTAAACAAGAACAAAAAGACATTTTTTACACCAAACTAAACTTGAACAAGCTCCAAGAAGGACTTTCTCTGCAGTATGATAATTGAGTTAAGTGTGCCTCTTAAATCTGAAAGAGACTGAGATTTTATGGGGTGAAAGAGGATGATAGTCATACAGTCAATAGGCCTGATTGATTTACATTCAAACAAGTTTCAAAAAGTATTCTCTCCACTAATTGTTTAATCACGTGTAAACTATTAGAACCTTTTGGTTAGCATTTGGTATTTTAAGGAGCATGCTGTTGTGTATCAGGTAACACAACAGAGAGCAGCAACATGCAGTTGGAGGAGGATCTTTTGTTTCGATGCACCACCCCTGCGTGTATTTCGTCCTATAGAAACAGCACTCGGTGTGCTGTAGCGGTGAGATTCCCTCCCTAAACCTAAGTGAAACCACATTGAGGAATGTGCTCACACAAAGACACACATCGTCACACAATCACTTGCGCACACTCTGTCTCAGTCATGTAAATCGCTCAAGTCAGACCTCTTTCCTGTTTTTCACTAGTTCCGTGTTTGCAAAGAATGGGCTGAGGAGGAAGTTCAAGAAGAGAGAAAGAGAGGGAGAAAGAGAAGGAGCTTTTAGTAGGACTTTCAGACAGACTTTAGGTGTTACGTCTGTCTTTGTGCCTAAAGCAATGGGGGCTGCGAGAGGTGTCGATAGGGAAAGTGCTTTCAAAGAAGTGGACTGACAATTTTTCATTTTCTTAAAAGAGGGTTTGGCTTTTGGATTAAATAGTTTCAACCTGAAAAACAGAGTTTTTCCTGATGGATTTTAAAGGACAAGCCTGGTCTGAAACCTCAAGAGCTGAGGAACAATAGACATTAGAAATGAAAAACCCTCTCTTTCACATCTCTCACCTGGGAAAGATAGGGGCTTGAATGGAACATGGAAGCACTGAGAGAATCATTTCTTCATTTGACTTTTCAGATGTCAACCTATAAGAGAGCAACGTTAGATGAGGAGGAACTGGTGGACTCTACCAGTGATGATGTCTACGGATCATCACCCATGCAGGTAAAAGCCCAAAACTGCTTTAGATCAAAATCAGTAATTATTTTCACTGCTGTATTATCAGTCCCGTTTAACCCTTCATACTCCAGAAAACGGTATATTTTCAAGTAAATACTTTAACAAAAGGCTTACAAAATGAACATAATTGACTACATTGCTTTGCATGAATCAAATGAAACACTATTATTACTACATATACATCAAAAGCACATCTTTAACTTCTATCTGAATTTTTCCAACAATGTGTGTCAAGAAACATATTTGTTGATGTGAACAGAAGTTGTGAATAAATAATAAAGAATTAAAAAGTTTAAATTGCATTGGCCCAGCCAGAGTCCCTACTTCATTCTGACAGAGAATCTGTGGAGGGAGAGAAAGATTAGGGTGATGACAAGGATGTGTTCCAACTTTATAGACTTGTAGCTCATAAATTGTCTGAATGCCAGTGGAAACATGCAAAAACCAAGTCAGCCATTTTAGGAAAGGTTTGATTCATGTAATGACAATAAAGATTTTCTCACATAATTATTGAGAAGGTCATAAATATTTTTTATCATGTCTTTTTTTTAAAATAAAATGACAGTATTTTTTTTTTGTGTATCTGATACGGATTCTTCTTCTACACCCAAATTTGCCAGGGGTGTAAAAAATTAACTGTTAAATAACAATTTAACTGTTTAATTACATACCATAAAATGCACCTAATCATTTTTGCTTGACTCATTTCTTTTTATTGCACATTTTGGTCTAGTAAATAATTGAATTCCTAAATTTAAAGTTTTGTAGAAGATAATTTTGTTGTTTCCCTAGTCTCTTGATTGTTTTAGAATCAACCAGAAATGTATCTGGGGAGCTTAATTATTGTTTTGATTCAAATCCTATTCTTCCTTGTTGTTTTAGGTTAATTAGCTTAAATTTTTACTGGCTGTGAAAAGCTGCAGATTGAATATGCTTCCACAGCGAGACTTTAAACATGATTAAGAGAATATATGATTAGAAGTGTAAAAACCAAGTTGAATGATATAGACAATAAAATAAATACAATAATATTTTTCAAACAATGTGTGTCTGTGTATGTCTGCACATGTTTAACATCTGTGCCAATGTTAAATGTCAATAGAAACAATTAAAAGGATGTGTAACCTTTTCTTTTACCAACTTTGAGAATGCTTCATAGAGAAAGCATTGTGTTCTGAAATCAAACCAGTCATCCAATCTCTCAGAAATCTTTAGCAGTTTTGTTCTATGATAGGTTAATTCATCAAGGTAAAAATAACCAGTTTGTATTTTAAAGCTTTAAGTCTTTGTGATTCAACCCTGCAAATACCTTTCTACCAGGTATCTATGACTCAAATAGTTCAGTTACGTACTTTATGTGTGTATTTCTATGCACAGGTGAACTTTTTGCCGGGCCGGAGCAGCATGTGTTGGGTGGACAAGACACAAAAAGAGAAGAGGTTGCTGTTTTTAGTGTGTCTCCTGTCAGTCGCCCTGTTCATATCATTCATCTCTGCTGGAGTCTTTTATAATCAAGGTGAGCTTAAGGCTTTTTGTACCCTGAAATGCATTAACTGCAAACACACGTCAAGTTTCATTGGAATTTTTTTTGTTTTTGCTCAATTAATGCAAATTAATCTTCTTAAAATAGTGCACATACAGTCATGGGTAAATAGTTTTTCTAATGTCTGTTATTTAACAGCCCAAGAAGCTGATTAGTTTAGCATAAATACCAGAAAGGATAAGAATCATAATTAAAAAAATCATATTTGAGGCAAAATAACTTAGAATTTTGCTTGCAGGTTGATTTGTTCCAGAAAAAGTATTTTTATTTTTGGCTTATGCACCTCATGTGCATAATTTGCACAGTACTTTCTCATTCATTTTTCCTTTTGCTGGGGCCACACCTTAGCACTGAGCTGCTTGAAATCTTTCCCTTGAGCCTGTTTATAATGGAAAAGATCTTTTCGACTGGCTGCTTCACATCAGTGTTTGTTTCCTCAATTTTACCATGGGAAACAGAATGCCATTTCCTCCTATTCAGGATCGCATGTTGGATCACACTTTGAAATAATAAAAGGAACAAGGATGAAATGTCTTCTGGGAAAGCCTAACTTCATCATTGCTCATAATTTTGCATCAGTCTCTGTCTCATTCCTTATATGGCTGGTTGATGGTTAATGTTTCAGTCTAGGCCAACTGTTATTACTGAGTAATAATGCATACTTTCACTTCTCTAAACACTGAGCATTTTCTTACTTAAAAGTTTTTGTGGGTACACGAAAGAAATTAACACACTTTAACACTGATCTTTTTTAAATGAATCTGTTCATCATTTTCTTTCTCTTCAATTAGACAATAAAGAGTTAATGATAGTTTAGATGATAATTTCCCTAGTCAGTTCTCAGCTGACTGTTTATAAGAGACTTTTCTTGGGACAAGTATTCCCTCCAGGTTGTATTCTTTGGCTTAAAAAATGATAGCTTCCAGATGCTCTAAAAACCCTCATGCATATTTGTTTTACCATGAAATATTTTCAAATTCTTTACTGTTTCCCACAAGCAGAAAGTGAAATATCCAAAATGTTAATCTTATTTTTTTTTTTTTGCAAATATCTTTCTGTTGCAGCTCATCCAGGCCTGTGTCTTTCAGAGCCATGCATTACTGTCACCAGCTCTGTCCTGGGAGCACTGGACAGATCTGTGGACCCCTGCCATGACTTCTACAACTTTGCTTGTGGGGGCTGGGTGAAGAACAACCCTCTTCCAGAGGGAAAGTCCCGCTGGGGTCCTTTTAGCAACTTGTGGGAGCACAACATGCTTGTGATGAAACGTTTGTTAGGTAAGTGTCTTCACTTAAAAAGCCCGTGTTCACTTTCTGTTGGACCAAAACTTTGGAGCAAGACTTTTTAAACAAACATGATGGCTTACATCATTCCTGTTTTAATGTCTTTTCATTGATTTCTTGTCCATTTTAGAATTCATTGTAAAGTACTGACTTTAAGGGTCCTTCATGGTCAAACTTCTTTCTATATTACTTAATTGTTAAAGCCACACACCACAACTTTAACCCTCATACCAAAATCTACTTGTATTCTCAAGGACCTGGTATAAAACATAAGGGGACTGCTTTTTTCAGACTGTTGAAATGAGATTCCTTTGTTTTGCATGATAATGATTTAAAATCAGCTGAAGACATTCTGCAAATACTCTGCTGCCTTTGGCTTTTAGTCTTGATTTAGGAATCGAAAACAAGTCCTGACCGGTCAACCTTTCAGACATGGTGGTCAGAGTCTGTGAGAGCAAACTATCAGGAGCACAAATTCAGTTGGAATAAATTATCCAACAACCAAGCAATGTTTGAATCATTTTTCAAACATTCTGTAGCATCAAAACTTCCTCAACTCACTGAGGTTTAAAGGTGATCAAAAGTTTAATGTCATCAGCATAGAAGTGATAGGTCATATGAGTAAGCAATTGTAAAAGACACAAAAAAGCATTGACGTAAAATAAGAATGAGAGTAGAGCCATGTGGAATTCCATGCTAAAGAGTAACCAAAGATGTTTTAAAGTTCGGTTTTTCAACAGAAATTCTTCCAAATGATAATTAAACTGTCTTTACCCAAAGTAAGATAAAGCCATTTTCTGTTTTTACTGGCCTCATTTATCTTGTTGTATACTTGGGCAGAAAACAAAACCATGAGAGGACTGAGTAAGGCTGAGGAAAAAGCCCAACGATACTTTCAGGCCTGCATGAATGAGTCAAAGATCGAAGAATTAGGAGCAAAGCCTCTGCAGCAGCTAATCAGCCAGGTATGCTTCTTTTAAGAGTACTTACACATCAAACAAATGTACAGTTCCTGTTGTTGATTATTGCTTCCAGATCTTTGCGTCACCGTGTGTCTGATTAATGCCTGTCCGTTTCAGATAGGAGGGTGGGCTCTGACTGAACCCTGGGACAAGGACAATTTCCAAGAAGTTCTCCGAACTGTCTCTGCCAGCTTGAGGACCTCCCCTTTCTTCACTGTGTTTGTTAGCACAGACTCCAAAAACTCTAACAGCAATGTCATCCAGGTATACATTTTTTACTTAATGCATTTATTTGTCAAAGCTCTATATTGATATGTGAGGAATGCCTTTTTAGCAACATTTTAAATGATATCCCATCTGTTCCACATCCAAATAAAATCAGCTTTTGTTGGCTTCCCTAAAGCGTACGATTTTATGTATGACATTCTCGTGATAATCCTCACTCTGTTCCTTGGACGTGTGTATATCTGTTTATCCTGAAAGATGAGATTAACCAGTTCTAAAGAGATGATCTGTTGCGAGCCTTTGCTCTTAAACAGTCATGCTTATAGCTGAGGAATGAAAACAATATGTTCTCTCTGAGTGTTAAAATAGAAGAAGGGCAGAGATTCATGGGATGTGTCTTTTAACTGTAGGTGGATCAGTCTAGCCTGGGACTACCTTCAAGGGATTACTACCTCAACAAAACAGCCAATGAAAAGGTAATATAGGGTAATTACACACGGTAGAATGCCGGTGTTTGCAGTTTATGAATAATAAATATTTTAATTTTCTTAAAGTGCGTCATAAAGTGTGTCCTAATATTAGCATGCACGTGAATACCTAAAATGGCTCTTGTAGTTGTTTTGAATTACACACACATATTGTTCCCCTCTACTACTGCTCTTTTATTGTGCTTCTCATGTGGATTTTGCAGTATCTCACAGCATACCTCAACTTCCTGGTGGAGTTAGGAGTTCTCCTGGGTGGCTCGGAAGAGACGTCAAAGACGCTCATGAAAGAAATTGTGGACTTTGAAACCTCCCTGGCTAACATCACAGTGCCTCTGGAGGAGAGGCGAGACGAGGAGCTTATTTACCATAAAGTACAGGCGAAGGACCTGAAAGTGAGTGATGGCATTGGCTAAAAGAAGCATGAAACACAGGTCTTTTTCATGTGGGTCTGCAGGGAAATGGCAGGCATTGTGTTCAGAACTCTCTAAACCTTCATCCATGTCCTGTTTCAGGATCTGGCTCCTGCGATTGACTGGATGCCTTATCTGACAGAAGTGTTCGCACCTGTGACACTTAATGAGTCAGAGCCTGTTGTTGTCTATGCCAAAGAATACCTCCAGAAAGTTTCTGAGCTCATATCAAACACAAATAAAAGGTAAAATTATAGGTCACTTTATTAGTAACTCTGACTGCATGCTTTGCTTTTTAAATCATATATGCAAAGGCAAAAGACTCCCACAAGTGCCATAGTGTTTAAGGATGAGCAAAAGCAATGATGTGACGTTTTCTTTTTTTGCAGCCTACTCAATAACTACATGATAATGAAGGTGGTTAGAAAAATGGTTTCCGTTTTAGACCAAAGATTCCAGGATGCAGAACAGCGCTTCCTTGAAGTCATGTATGGGACTAAAAAGGTAAAAAAAAACAAAAAAACCCAGACATTTAGGCCTTCAAGATCATTTTTTTAACACAAACTCAGGGGCAAACTTGTTCATATAAAATAAGAAATAGTGATATTATGGACATTTGATTTGGCAGCTGATTTTTATCTTTATAAATTTGTAGCCATATTGTCACATGTTTATCGGAAAAAGAGAAGCTGGGAAGAGTTGTTAAGATACCCGATTGGCTGTTGGTTATTTTCCCTTTATAGTTCAGCGTACAGTGTTGGTGAAGTTGGTCCACAAGGACATCACTCTTGGCACTGTCCTCTTGACCTTATGTACTTCCTTATTCATTTTTTCCCATATTTTGTTTTTACGTAGCACAGATAATTGGGTGCAGCTGCCAACAGAGAAGCAGAATTTACCCAATATTAAAATCAAACACTGATAGACGGTGTGTCACATCACTGACTATAATTTCTGAAACTCATTTTCTTTGGTTTTCCTTAAAATCTCCTGTTTTTTTGTTTTTGTTCTGTGAACAGACGTGCTTCACAAATTGATTAGTGATGCTCTAAATATCCCAAGATCTGTACCATAATTAAAGACCAAGTGCAAGATTATGTGTAAAACTCATTTTAAAGATGTTTTTTTATTTGTCCAAAATTGTAATAAACACGTATCCTTTCCACTGCCCAATTTTACAATTCAGTTTGTCACTTAACATCCCGATAAAGTACAATGAAGTTTGTGGTTGCAATGTGACAAAAGGTGAAAATTTACAAAGTGTATGATTAAATCTGGCAAGTACCATGTATAAATTTAAAGCATAATATTCACTATTAATCTAACTATATTATTCAAACATAGGTCCATGCATTGAGTAACCCTTCAGTGAAATCTTGTCTGTGTGTAACGGTTTGACTGTCAAAAGCTCCACTGACCCCAGCCCTTATCTTAGCCAGATCCTTTTCCTTCTGCTGTGCTTCTTGTAGAGTTGAAGCTGTAAAAACAAACCGACTCTATCTCTCTGTGTGTGTCTTTGTGTTTTTGCTTTGCGTGAGAGGGCAGCTGTGTCACTTTTTCCATCCTGATCTGTGTGCTTAAGTAGATTTTTACTGCTTTGCTTGCTCAGAGTTCTCCTCACTTCCTCACTGTGACCTTGTTCATTTTTTCCTACTTGAACATGCGGTATCCTTGTCCTTCCTTTAACCCAATCATGTCTTTATCAAACAGGGACTGTATATCACCTGGTTACAAGCAATCTGGTGAAACAAAAATAAGTTGTAGAATCCTTATTTTAAATGCGCTTACACATTTAAATTTTAATTGGCTAAACAAAAATGCTTTTTATAGATTGCTGAAGTTTCTGTTCTTTTTTTTCATTTAGATTTTTTTGTGTCAGATATAAGTGGCCACCAAATGGACATGTGTGGGCTTCTGTTGTTGTTTACATTGATATTATATCTAAGTGTTGCAGTTTTACTGGCGATAGCCCACCTTCTTCAAACACTGCACTTTGCTGCAGTTTCACCATTATTCTTCTTGTACAAACATGTAACCTACACCTGAAACCAAATCTTCCAAGTAACATTAATCATATATTCCTTCTCACTCATTCTAAATTTTTTTAAAAATATATTACCTATAAGCTTTCAAACCGGATTTACAAGCAAAGAATACACTTCAGGAAGTGACCATAATTGAACATTTTCATTTTGTGAGAACATGTAAAACATGTGTAGTGATGTAGAACAGTTTCAGTCCTTGACATGTTTTGTTGTTGTTTTTGTAGAGCTGTACTCCACGTTGGAAGCTGTGTGTAAGCGACACAGACAGTGCCTTGGGCTTTGCCCTTGGTGCCCTCTTCGTCAAGGACACTTTTGCAGAGGACAGCAAAACCATTGTAAGCGTCTCTTTCAAAACGTTTTGCTGCTGTGTGACATGATGGGGTTCTATATTTATTTTACTTATCTCTGTTTTGTCTGCACTTCAGGCTGAAGAAATGGTTGCTGAAATTAAAGGGGCATTTGAGGATAGCTTGAGAGATGTGAGCTGGATGGATTCAGATACAAAAAAAGCTGCAAAGGAGAAGGTAAAAGGAGGAGACTGATTATTTTCGGTCAATGAACCCTATCACTAGGGGACTGTTGTTGCAAAACAGCTAAGTGGCAGTGAAATACAACGCTGCCACCTGGTGTAAATATGTGACTTTTACAGTTTTTCCTCTTTTCCTTTGTAGGCAGATGCTATTTACAACATGGTTGGATATCCGGAATTTATTATGAACGCTACAAAGCTGGACAAAGTGTTCAATGATGTAGGTACTCTTCTCTAACAGCACATGCTATTTCTATGTACCACCTAATCCCATTTGATTGATTTAAAACAGATCAATCCATTTTCCGTTCCCTGTCATTGCTCTTTTTTAGTTTATGGTGGTGTCAGATCTTTACTTCCAGAATGTCATGCAGTACTACAACTTCTCAGCCAGAGTGACTGCAGACCAGCTGAGGAAAGCACCCAACAGAAACCAGTGAGTTGTTCATTGTCGCCCATCTTAATTTAGAGAAAGAGCATGATTTGAAGGGAACACCTTCCCATTCTACTGACTCAGCAAAATACTGCTGCCATCCACAAATGTTCCCAGGCAACCAGCTTCTCTCCACTGAACCGATCCTTATATTTAATTAGGCTGTGTTGGGTGGGAGGTTAGTTTGCTGTTCTCATGCCCTCTGAACTGATCTGTAGTCCACCTGGCATGGAGGTTGAGCGAATCATTATTCTCAATTTGTTGTGACCTTGAAGTGAGAAACTTATTTCAGCTTTACGGCTCTTGTTTTGCAGGTGGAGCATGACCCCTCCGACTGTAAATGCTTATTACAACCCGACAAAGAATGAGATGGTTCTACCAGCTGGAATCCTTCAGGCTCCGTTCTATAGTCGATCGTGGCCCAAGTATGTCACTCTCTTTATGTCAAGTCCATCACGTTGTCCGTACTTTTCCCACTTGTGACTAATGGAGAAGTCTTTCATTTTGGTACTCTCCAACTGTGAGTGATGGAATCTAAATCAAAAATTCAGAGAACTACACTGTAGGATTTTTAAGCAATTAATTTTCATCTTATTCTACAATTGTCAGAGCAACTGATGAATATAACACCTGTTTAATTGGAAGATTGTAACCTTTAATTTGAGTATTTATTCATTTCAAAACAGTCCAACTTTTTAAAAATAAACCTTTGCTTCTTATTTTGCAAGCATGATTTATTTCCCAAAATAAAACAACTCTTTCTACTCATAAAAAAGCATTGTGTTTTTTAAACTCTGGGTGCAATTTTTTTTTACAGAGCTCTCAACTTTGGTGGAATTGGAGTTGTCATGGGTCATGAACTGACTCATGCTTTTGATGACCAAGGTTTGTAAATAAATGGAAGATAACCATAAAAATATTTTATTTTTTATTAAAATAATAATTGTAAAACAGGTATTTTTTTTTAAGATTCTGACATGCTTCATGATTTATTTAAAAGGCAGAGAATATGACAAAGATGGAAATTTGCGCCCCTGGTGGAAGAATTCTTCTGTGGAGGCCTTCAAGAGACAGACCCAGTGCATGGTGGAGCAATACAGCAACTATAGCATCAACAAAGAGCCTCTGAATGGAAAACACACACTGGGAGAGAACATTGCTGACAACGGGGGATTAAAAGCTGCTTATAAGGTGGGATTTGATTTTAAAGATATTTTGTTGATATTTTTCAAAGAAATTAAAAGAAACTGTTACCATATGTGCTGATAAATGTTTTTCATTATCATAATTGTTATAAACCCTTATTCACATGGGAACTGTAGAAATTTTGTAAGATTTTACCATGTATAAAGTCAGACAGTGATCCTCCCTGCCGTGTTACTGTGGTGTCAAGGTTGTTGATAGTCATCTGGATTTTTCTGCATTGGAAAATGTACGCAGTTCCATCTACAGTGAGGTCTGGAAAGGCAACAGGTGGTTATGAATGGCCTTGTCAGCTTCTGGTTACTTCCTCACATGAACACATTCTTTCCGTGTAATCAAAGGTCATATGCTATGAAGCAGATGAGAAGGTAACAGGGAACTGAAGCAATGACTGAGCAGGAAGCAAAAACATTTCCTCTGCAACATCGGTCTAACTTAAAGCTAGTCTAAACATTGTACTTTTCTATGAGGAGGGAAAACTGACTCCATATGTGTAACATGAAAATTTGTTGCTTTGAAGGCCTATGTGAACTGGATCAAAAATAATGGCGAGGAAGCAACGCTGCCGGCTCTGGGAATGACGAATCATCAGCTGTTTTTTGTTGGATTTGCACAGGTTTGTATATTTCACTAGATATTCCTCCCTCTGCTGATTGTACTGGCATTATGTTTTAAGGTTCAGCTTCATTCTACTTTTAAAAGCCAAAATAATGAGCATAGAGTGACAAGTTGTATGCTGTTAATCCTAATAACAATAAATATCCACAGCAGGCTTTAGTGTTTATTTCAAGTTGAAAATATGTAACTATAGTGTTGTGCAAAAATATTTGCTGCCTGACAGATTTCTTCTTTTTGCTAGTTTTGTTTTGTTTTCATCACACCTTAATGTTTTAGATAATCAAAAAATATTAGACAGAGGTAACCTAAGTAAATACAGCAATCAGTTTTCAAATTAGGATTTCATTTTGAAGAGAATTAAGCCTTTTGTAACACTTACTCCTCTTAAATCATGGCTTAACAGTGTTCAGCCACATTTTTGGAAAATTAAGTTCAGTTTCTGTTGTCACACCCAGGTCTGATTTTTGACTGTTGAATCAAGGATTCACTTACAATAATTCACCTGACCGAAAGATCTCACCAGCACACCCTGTCCCAATTTAAAGAAATTAAAGAGTAAATTCAAAAAACTTTGTTAGCTAACAAAGTTAGCCCACAACTGACAAAGCTAGAGTGCCAGTCTGGAGTGCCAGACTTTTTAGTCGGGAAAGTCTGGCACTCCAGAAACTACAGTGAGAAACATTATCCACAGTGGTGAACCTTCCCAGGAGTGGCTGCTTGCTAAAATTACTTCAAGTACACATCAGCAACTCATTCAGAAGGTCACAAAAGCACAAAACCAACACTTAAAGCTCTGCATTATTTAATCACTTAATGCCAGTGTTGAACATAAAATTTACACATTTCAGAAAACATACTAGCAGTCACACATTTTGATGGTTGTGTGATAGTCTGTGGTTGCTTTTTAAGGACCCAGACAACTTGGTGTAATTGATCAAACTATGAATTCTCCTCTCTTGCTGAAAAACTTGAATGAGAATGTCTGGGCATCAAGTCCTCGAACAACAACAAAACAAATTAAAGTTTAGACTTGGCCATTCCAAAAAGATCAAGAAGACCCCAAAACAATTAAGCTGAAATGAGTGGGACAGAATTTCTTCTGTGATGTCAGTTATTGCAAACACTTACTGGCAATTATTGTTGCCAAAGGCGACACTGGATGTTGTTAGGTTTAGAGGGAAATTATTTTTTCACATAGAGCTAAGTTAGTTTAGAAATAAATTTAAAAGTGGTCAAGCCAATTCCAACACACACCTTACTAAGAGGATGATTCTGATTTAAGGATATGTGTGGTGGAGATAAACACTTTTAAGCTAACTTTAAGCTCCAGCTTCATTGGCTCATTTTAACTTGTTATGCTACCAACTAATATTTTTTTAGCCCAATGATGTATAAACACAGGCACTCAGACATAAACATTTTGTATAAAAAGGTTCTCCATTCACTGGTTGGAGCTCATAGATTCACATTGCTGGCAAAGAACTAAAGGAACACATGGAAGAGATTTGTAGTTAAGACACTACAAAATAAACATACAAGTATCTTGGTAATAAAATCTTACCCCAAAAATGCCTCAAATAAGGTGTTTATCTTAGAGATATTTTAAAAAACCCATTAAAGATATAGAAAACAGCTGTGATCCCAGAGGCTTGCCATGAATTGGAAAGATGAGAAAAACAGCAAAAAAATATTTATTTCTTTTTTGGCTTTTAGGTATGGTGTGCTGTTAGGACACCTGAGAGCTCACATGAGGGTGTTATCACCGATCCCCACAGCCCATCAAGATTTCGAGTCATCGGTACCATCTCCAACTCACGGGAATTCTCAAAGCACTTTGGCTGCAAAGCAGATGCTCCAATGAACCCAAAACATAAGTGTGAGCTTTGGTGACACCTCGCTGCCTAGCACTGTCTTTCAACAAATGGTGAAGTGGGTACAGGGAAAATTCCACAATACCAACAATACTGAAGTCCCTTTGGATGAAAATACAAGAACCACTAAAACCCTTAATGCCGTCCCACTTAATGCTTGTCAGGATCCTTATCTGGACAACATGTGCCTGCTTCATGTGGAAGACAGCAATGTTTGCTGCTTCACCACAAGAACTATTAGTGTAGAACACAGCTTTCCTCAGCTTAAATGTAGCTATAAATCTCTTTTCTACACAAGAATCCCATTACATAGTTAAAAAAAACAGTAGGGATTGTTCAGATTATGCAAACTGCTTGTTCCACAAGTGACAAAGAAACAAAGTGATGTTTCTTTCTTTTCGTGTGTATACTATCTTAAACTATGCTAGGATCTGCTCTGGTTTATTTATAGTTTTTATATATTATTTTTTTT
Organism: Xiphophorus maculatus; assembly: GCF_002775205.1. Taxonomy (NCBI): domain Eukaryota; kingdom Metazoa; phylum Chordata; class Actinopteri; order Cyprinodontiformes; family Poeciliidae; genus Xiphophorus; species Xiphophorus maculatus. The sequence continues at coordinate 9,267,925 of NC_036462.1, read as the reverse complement.
AAAAGCAACAACATGCAAGATTTATAACAATATAATTTACTTAAAAGTTGTATGATTGTTTTTATTCTACTGCTTTGTCATTGAGCCGTTGCAATATTTCAAAAAACGTTATAAAACTGTTTTTTAGAACATGAGCAATTTTTAAGCTATGATGTAACATGCATTGTCTTTTTTGTAAAGGTTTGTCACAAATTATTTTGTATAGTAAAATCAATCTTGAAAAAAATATTTGTGCCAAAATAACCTGTCTCTAATTTCATGTGTCATTTACCTACAGCTTCTCCTCAGCAAATGAGAATATCATTGAAAAGTTAATTCACTTCAGTATTTTAATTCAAACAGTAACATTCATTCATTCATAACATTGATTCATTACAAGAAATAATAGATTTCAAGTGTTTGAAATGACCAGAAAATAAAGATATTTATAAGACTGATAATTTGATTTTAATAGGCTTTTCAGTAGGAATATTGTGGTATAGCCAACATAACTATGGGAGAGACTTCTGATTTGGTAGACAGGCCAATGACATCCTCCACAAGTTGGGTAAGATATAATTCCTAAGGAAGCTGGCTGTTCACTGTGCTGTACCAAAGCAAGCATGTTAATAGAAATTGTGGGAAGGAAAAGGTTTGGTAGAAAAAAGATGTATAAGTATAAAAGAGAACCAGAGCCCAAAAACTGTGAAGAAAATCCAGGTTGAATCTGAGTGAAGATTCAAGTGAGTGAAGAAGAGGCAATGACCAAAATCTCTCTGGATTTGGTTGACCAGCAAATTCTTAACCACACCACATACATTATCTATATCTATGAGTTTCTGTCAAGACGAAGATGAGACAAAGACTGCAGTTAATGCAACCTGGGCTACTTAGCAGACTTAGCAAACTGCCATGCCGTAGTAACTGATGGAGTAATTCACACAAAAAAACTTGACCTCGGTCAACATTTTTGCATTAAAAATTGTCCTTTTAACTTTATGCAATATAATTACAGTATCTGTGTAACTGAACTTGGGTTTCATTGACTTGAAACCATAATAAACTACACTAAATGAAATAAAAACGGTAATTATTTTTCAAATATAAACAGGTTTTGTGTTTAAATTCAAATTTCCCAAATCATTTAGATGACATTTTAATTTACCGAGATAAACCTATAGTTTATCTTCAGTAGGAACTATTCTTATTTTGTATACGCAAGTCTTGAATTTGAACGGTAGATGGCGCTGTCAACACGTTCATGTTAAATTGTAACTGACAAACGGCATATTATTTCAGTAGCTTGTGGCTATTTATTTATTCATCTATCTATTTATATATTGTTTATGTATTTATGATTCATATAAACTTAGAAATTACAAGAAGTATATAACATGGTGCATATAATTGTGGTCACACGATATTGTAATTTTTGTTTTACTGACGCTTTTAAATCCTACATTAAAATTTAATTATATGAAGTATTTAATATGCTAATTACAAACAATGGGCAATAACAGCATTAATATAAAACAAGCAGGTTTTGAGGCGATGTGAGGCGAACATGAGGCGATGTGTTTGACTGAAGGTTAGTTGATTAGCCGAGCGACTCCGTAACTGGCCGAGAATTGCCGAATCATCTGTCCTGCCCGGACTGCTGAAAGCGGCCGCAACGCCATGTTGGCGAAGTCTCCCATCTCTGTGAGAAAAAAATGATAGAAAACATAATTGCCGAGAAGAAAAGGTAAATCGCCGAGGGAGGAAGAAGACCGCGGCGATTGTTTCATTTTTAAGAAACGAACCGAGCCGGATCCGCAGCGGTTCCGGACGGACGAGGGAGGCTAAACCTCCCAACCGTCCCCATGAATAGCACCGCTGATCCGAACAGCGACTTTCCATGAAAAAAGACGTTTGTGTTGCTATTCGAGCTTCGTTATCCCAGTTCGTTAAAGGGATTTGGGGCCTGCTTCAAGATCAGCTGCGCTTGCTTTATGAATGCAAGCTAAGCTTTGTTTGCATCAGTATTTATTAGTGTATTGTTTTTGATTTTTTTTTTCCTTTTTTTGCGATGAGTTTGCCACCGAAAGTGGTCAATAAGACCGCTGTCGCAGTTAGCGGACCTGGAAGTGGCCCCTCTCCGTCGAGCCAACTGCGGACTACCCTGACCTCCGCTCTATCGGGAGCCCAAACAGCTCCTCAGCCGGGCGCTGTACCACCATCTTCGTATCCTTTCACATGGGTAACACAAACTGGATCATATATATATATATCTTACTCTATTCTCTGACAACATCTGACAAGGGGATTTGATTATTGGAAGATTGTAGTGGTTGGATGTGGGATGATGGTTTCAGTTGGAGGCAGCTGGGAGGGGAGGGTACAATTAGCCTGCTAAGTGTGCTAATGTTAGCTAATCAAGCCGGTAGTTCTAGCTAACAAATATCAAGTTGATTTTAAGTAGTTGACGCTGTTTTGTATATTTTCTTATTTATGCGTCTAGATATGTCAATCTCCGAGTTGTAACCTCGGTTTTTATTTTATTTTTTTAATAATGCGCATAATGGAATATAGTAAAGCTCCAGCACAGGTTGCTCGCACCGGTTACCGGCTTTGTTTAATGCTCATCATAAACTAGCAATATGTTTCAGCCGCATTAAAGCGCCAATGCGGCCAAAGATGAAGCAAGGGCAGACCCTGTGTTTGGCCAGTTCCCAGGTCAGAGGATGCTACATCGCATAGTCGACGGGCTCCATCCATTTGAGCGCCTTGACTTGAGTTTTTTTTGTGTGTGTGCGTGTGTGTGTGTGTAATTGAGCTAATACCGGCTAGCACTAGGCCTGCACTTTAGGAATTGTTTAGATATGTTAAATCCAGAGGAGCTCTTGAATGGGTGATGAAGTGGCTCTTGAAAGCGGTCATACAAAACCACAGACCTACCTCTCGTCACTCTGAACTGATTGTTTAAGGACTACCAGTTGAGAACTTTAAAAAAAAACACTTGCGGTATGTTCTTGGGTGCTTAGCTTTTATTGGTATAAAATTGTCTTCCTACTACAGTTACCTTTCAGTTAGCTCAGTGGTGGCCTAACATTACCTACGCCTGCTTTTGGTTGAGTGAAGTCACCGTTGTTGTCACCTCCTGTTTTATTCATAGCGTGGTATCAGTAGTGTTTCTGTGAGTAAGAGAGGATTAGGTATATGTGTATTTCTGCTTGCTACTGGCAAAACCATGTGTATTTGTGATCTAACAGCTTGTGATATCTCGACCTGATTCCCTGCCACCCACAATCACAGCCACCCAGTTTCTTATTTCTCCAAGGGCAGTGAGTAGCAGGGTATACCAGGTCCCAGGGCAAAGCCCACAGGTGCTGATAGTTCAATACACAATTATGTAATGTTTTGGAGCTGCCTGAAGGTTATCCGAGTGAACAAAACTGCTGTATCTTGTCTTTGTTTTCACTCAAGGTGTTTGAAATGACTGTTAAATTTTCCTAACCTACTTTCAGTTGTGCGTTAAAGATATCAAGGCAGAGCTGCTGAGTATGCTATGAATATAACTGTTTTATTAAAAGCCTGATTGCTTCACCTCTAGCTTTAGGTCGACATGGGTTTTATAGCCACTAATCTAGCTGTAAAGAGCAGAGTTGGAATCATGGTGTTTAGGACCATTTAATAAATGTAAATAGGACTCCAAATTTCTAGAAGTGTAAAGTATATTTATTCAATTTTTAATCAATTTGATAAGCAGATTCTCATTGTGTATTATGTGTAAGTGAAATTATTTAGGGCTGTGCCATCAAAAGTCAGTTCTCAAGGACTGGTATCCTGCATGTTTTAGTTCATCACTCCTGAATCAAATGATGGTTCATTAGCAGGCCTCTGGAGTACTTTGACATGCTGAGGAAGTTGGACCATTTGAATCAGCTGTATTGGAGCAGTACAACGGCTGGACACCCCTTATTTAGGGGCCTTGCATAGTCAGACCGAAGTTGAACCGTAAATCTGATTTCACGTGCTTTCGGGACATTTGTTTTCAAACACACCTTCAAAGTCCACAAGACACACCGAGCCGAGTTCCTATGGTGTTTTTCCATATTTGAGACTTACAAGAGTATAGTCAACACATCAGTCAAGACTGACAGGAACAACCATTACAAGTTCACAAGTTCCTTCAGAGGAGGAAATAATTGATGAATTGCACCATCTCATTTTATTTCCCATTTTACTGTGAGCCCCAAAAAAGAAAAGAAGACATTGTTGGGACATTCACGCCCACAGCATCAGACGAGAACCAGGGAGGTTCTTAAAATGTATTGTTTTGGTCCATCAGTACGTCCTTCCTCACAGCCTAATACAGTTGTTCCTTAAAACTATCCATCCAGCTCTGTGGCTGAAACTAAGACTTCTTGAAGTTGAGTTGTTGGTGCTGTTTTCCACATAAGCAAACACACCCCCGAAAACCTGACCAGGCACGTGTTAGTTTCGCATGCAAAGGAGGGGAAAAACATTCACCAAAATGGTTGTGACAGAAAGGGGCAGACGACACGAGGCTGAGAAGAAAATTATGCAATTTTCATCATGCAACTGCGGCAATGAGAACTGATTTCGGCAGTTTGGCCCGACCATGCAGAGCCCTCTGGGGTTTTTGTACTTTGAGTGTCCCCATACAACTTTTTCACTTACCGATAATGATACGATATCAACACGAATCATATATAGTTTTGTTACTTATTTTGTAATGTGGATTGTTAGAGAAGGCTTGGTCAGATGATATTATTCAAACATAGAACAATAGTCAACAACATTAGCTATCAGAACACCTGATCCATTTGCCCATACCTACCTAAAATAATGATCTTAAGTCATTTAAACTATTTTATTTCTGAAATCGGTATCAGATCGGGACGCCCCTAAATTGTACTTGACTACATGCAACTTTTAAGGGTCATGGACAAAAGCCAGACAATCAGTAAATACATTATTAAAAAAATGTATAGCATTGTCAGCATTGCAGATTTAGAAATTGGTATAGGTGGTAGTTTTAGGCTATGCATTTGATACTATTGATTGGTTCTTAGTTTTGAGTTGTAATACTGCATGACACCATAAATCATAAAAAGTGATTGAATGAACAGCAAATGAATATAATTGCTATTAAAATAAACACATTTCTGCTGAGAAGTTTTATAGGTGTGTGTTCTCTGTGTTATTAGCCTTGTCTCAGTACTGGACCAAATAAAAGTTTTGCATTTCGAGGAACGTGTCCCTCGGAGAGTTGCTGCTCGTCTGACCTCTTGCTCCGCCTCGGGTTCTGAGGTCAGGAGTGTGGGAGCGTGCTGCTCTGCATCTGGTCAGGGGGGCTCTTGGCATATGGGAATTCCTGCTTGGAGAATGTGTGTGTTTGTGGAGTCCTGAGATGCGTGGAGATTTACAGAGGCACGGCGGTGCTGCGTGGCATGTGTGTGTGGACACACAGTTCTTGCCTGTTCCTGGTTGTCCGAGAAACACCCGGCGCATGCGTCTGCTGCTGCGCCTGCCAGACAAAAGCGCTGCTGCTTAGCATTCGAAGTGAGAGGCCAAGGTGGTGCTTCCCACCATCTGCCAACAAAAGCCCAGGTCACCCAGCTTGTCGAGGCCCCCCTTCTCATTTTTTTTCCAACCCCCCATAGTTTACCTCACCCCTCTGCTGTCCCAGCTGAGAAAACTGCAGGCTTTTCCCCCCAATTGCCCCTGGTCTTTTCCTCTGGCATCTCCTCAGTTTTCACATTCGTGGTCCAGTGGGTTCATCTGTCTTCAAAAGGGTTTCTGCCTTTTTGTCACTTTCTGCTTTGCAAGTTTGCAAAGTTCCTTATATTTATAGTTGGAGCATAGACCAGGTGTTTGCACAAATGGACCTTTTCCAGTAACAATCAGTGAACTGTAATCCTACCATTGCAGTTGTGCAGCTTTGCTGTGTTTATAACCAGCTGGTTGCTCGTACAGCGGTGTATTCCTGCATTTCGGGACAGGTGTATGCAGTCTGCACAACAAAATATTCTCATGAGCATACTCACTGTGGGCTGTTATAAATAAACTGCTGAGTTGAGATGAGCCAGCATGCAGGGCTGTTCTTTCCAGGGAGGGAGTGGGCTGATGAAGACAACCTGCATACCGACAGCTCTTTCTTTTACACAATATTTAGAATAATTATTTTTTTGTTGTTGTTGCAGAAAGCTTTATAGTAAATATCCTTAAAGAAGTTAGACAAGGTTAGATTGTGATTTTTAAATTAAGGCAGCTAGGTTAGAATCTCCCTAGTTCTACTGTGAAATCTTTTCCCATATTCTTAAAACACTGCAAGAGAGCTTCAGTCTCTGTTGAATGTGCATCTTTTTATCAGGGAGATTTCTTCCTGTAGTACAAAGATATACAACTTGAGTAAATTCAGGTTTGTGAATGTGATAGAACAATAACTCTTGACGTCTTCATTCTGAACCTTTCCTGTCAAGAATAGTCAGTAGAGATTTGTTGTACACCCCTGTTGACCAGAACAGGATGTGCAGTGCCTTGCTAATGTAGTCACACCCCATCAATTTATTTATTTATTGATGTATTACCACCACAATTTTCAATCTGTGTAGAAGAATACTGATCCTGAAATGAAAATCTGAAAAAAAATTATACTATTAAAGCAGAGATGTAGCCTAGAGGAGTGTTTCCTAAATCTGGTCCTCAAGAAAATCAAGAATAGAACTAAACGTGGTTTATTGTGACAGAGGGGAAGAGAAAAAACAAAGTAGTGAAAATTATGAGCTTGGACCAAAGTTGAAATATGTTCAAGAAATAAATTCACGTGAATCAGTGGTTGTTATTCACTGATTGTCTCCACCCAATCCAAGTGAAGAAGACGTCCAAAAATGTCCGTTTTAGATGTGCAAAATTGGTAGAAACATCCTCCAACAAGCTTGAAGGAAAGTGGCTTACAAAGCGTTGACTTAGGTGTAATAAACTATAAAGGAAGTATAAACTTCCTTTATACACCATAATAACACTGTGTGTACAACTATTAGGCAAGTCTTATGTTGGAGGATTATTTTTAGTAATCACCTGCTACAATTCACCCAGTTAATCCAAAATGTTAATAAATCTCAAACACGAATGTTTAAGAAGGTAAAAGTGAGGTTTTGGCTTTCATAGGAGAATGTTTTTATGTGCACAATTATTGAGCCGCTATTGTGCAGAATTATTATGCAACTAAATGAATAACACATTTTCCACTCTGACTTTTCATATTTTCATCTGTATAAATGAGAACTATAAACAACTCCAAAATGTTCAAATAAGCATTTTTGACATTAAAAATAATCAGTAACCAGTATAGCCACCCACCTTTCCATTAACAGTAATTAACATTCCAATGACAAGTTTCTTGATTTGTTGACAGTTGACTCTTTATGCAGCAGCAACGACAGTTTCCCAGACATGGTTCAGAGAGGTGGGCTGTTTTTTTCACCAGTTCTCAATTGGATTCAGGCCCGGTGAGGAAGGTGGACATGTCATACCTTTTTAATATGTAATGGTTTTACTGGCTAGTTCTGTGGAGGAGTACTTGGATACATGTGACGGAGCATTGATCCTGCATAAAAATCATTGTCTTTTTGAAAGATGCAGACTACTTCCTAACCAACTGCGTGAAGAAAGTGGCTTCTACAAACTGGCAGTAGGTTTGGGATTTGATTCTGAGCCCATCTTCAACCCAAAAAAGGTCCAATTAGCTCATCTTTAATAATACCAGCTCACAGCAGTATTGTACCACACCTCCACTTTGCTTGCATATGACTTGAAGTGGAGTTCTGTGCCTGTGACTGATCCAGCTGCAAGCCCATCCATCAAGAGTCGCACACATTTCATCCATAAAATCTTTGAAAAATCTCTTTTCAGATGTTTCCTGGCCCAGCTTAGAGGCTCCAGCTTCTTGCTCTCCCAGTTTGGTCATGTATGTCACCCAGTGAGATGTTCAGGTTTTATGGACAAAGGATGTCACTTTATCCGAAGAGTAGAAGAAATCGAACCGCCCCGTCATGCTGCTGTCACTGTTGCCCAAAAGAGGGAAGTTGCTCCTTCTTTTGCTTTTGTGTTTGCCCTGCTTGTCTCATCAGTAGTTGTATAGTTCACTTTTCCTCAGAAAGCAATGAGCTAATAATTCTTACATACCACATCATCAACAGTTTTATACTCACAGGGAAATAACACTTAGCTATTTATTACTATTATTCTTTTATAATCCAATTAAAAGTTGGAATGTATTTTCCCATGTAGTGCTAAATCCATTACCAAAACTTTACCTATTGTTTCTCCACCAAAATAAACAAACATTCATGTAATAAACGAAAGTATGATTGTGTCTGATGTAGAGCTATAACTAATGATTATTTCAGTTATCAATTAATTGATTATTGTGACTATTATTTGAATAAAAAATGGCACATTCTACAGAATCTTCATTTAACCATTTTTAATGCAATATTAAAAATACATTAAAAGATGCAAATAAACAAATGTTTCAGTTCCTTATTTTAAA